>NC_066527.1:20646409-20738909 GCF_024679095.1 Eriocheir sinensis | reverse complement strand
AGAAGGAAAAGATGAGTGTGAAATGAAGTTAGCTATAAAAGAAAATGGGAGGAAATAAATGAAGTTGATGAGAAAATGAGAAGCTATCATGACAAACCAATATATAAGTCTCAGAAAAAGGAGTTAGTGAAAGAAGGAAGAAGGAAAAGATGGGCATGAAATGAAGTTAGCTAGAAAAGAAAATGGGAGGATATATATAAATGAAGTTGATGAGAAAATGAGAAGCTATCATGACAAACCAATATATAAGTCTCAGAAAAAGGAGTTAGTGATAGAAGGAAGAATGAAAGTGTGAAGGAAAAAATGAAAGAAAATAACTGGAACAACGCAAATTAATGGCATTGATGAGAAAAAGGAAGGTAAAAGAGGAAGATATGAACACACACACGTCTCAAAAAATTTAGTGATAGAAGGAAGAATGAAAGTGTGAAGGAAAAAATGGAAGAAAATAACTGGAACAACGTGAATTAATGACGTTGATGAGAAAAAAGTTAAAAAAGGAAAAAAGAAAGATAAGAACACACACACGTCACAAAAAATGGAGTTAGAAATGGGAAAAATTGGAGAAAGAATGGAAGTGTGAAAATAAAACAAGATGAATGAAGTACAGCAAACACGACGTTGAATAGAAGAGAGGAAAAAGGAAAAAGGGAAGAAATCAAGATGAACCAACACATACAAAAGTTCTATGAAGTTAGTGATGAGGAAAAAAGAATGAAAATGTGAAGAGAAAACAAGAAAATAAACAAAAATAAAGAAATGACATTGAAAGAAAAAAAAAGTAGGGAAAAGGAAAGAAATCATAACAAACCCACACATACAAAAGTCTCAATGAAATTAGCGACAAGGAAAAAAGAATGAAAATGAGAAAATGATCAGACAAAAACAAAAACAAAAATGATCGAAAAAAAAAAAAGAGGGAAACAGTAAAGAAATCATAGAAAACCCACACATACAAAAGTCTCAATGAAGTTAGCGATGAGGAAAAAAGAAAGAAAATGAGAAAACAATCAGACAAAAACAAATTAATGACCGAGAAAAAAAAAGGAGGGAAAAGTAACGCAATCATAACAAACCCACACACGTACAGAAGTCTCAATGGAGTCAGTAATGATAAAAAAGAACGCAAGTGTGAAAGAACAGCAACAGGCGAAGTGCTTATTGCAGGTAACATTCTGAAGGACACACTCACCACTCACACTAGTATATCTGTATCCTGGAATTATTTATGTATGATACTATAACAGAGGGAGGGAGAGAGAGCGAGAGAGAGAGAAAGCAGAGCGAGAGTAAGAGAGGGCAAGAGAGAGAGAAGGAGCGAGAGTAAGAGAGGGCATGCGAGAGAGATACGATAACAGAGGGAGGGAGAGAGAGCGAGAGAGAGTGAGAGAAAGAGAAGGAGCGAGAGTAAGAGAGGGCAAGAGAGAGAGATACGATAACAGAGGGAGGGAGAGAGAGCGAGAGAGAGAGAAAGCAGAGCGAGAGTAAGAGAGGGCAAGAGAGAGAGAGAGAGAGAGAGAGAGAGAGAGAGAGAGAGAGAGAGAGAGAGAGAGAGAGAGAGAGAGAGAGAGAGAGAGAGAGAGAGAGAGAGAGAGAGAGAGAGAGAGAGAGAGAGAGAGAGAGAGAGAGAGAGAGAGAGAGAGAGAGAGAGAGAGAGAGAGAGAGAGAGAGAGAGTGCCGTCAGGATCTCAAACACACATACGCACACACACACACATGAAGTAATGGGAGACAAAGTGTAAATTGCAAACAAACAGTGCACAAAAACTGTAAATATTCATGCAACTTCCAAATAATAATAATGATAATAATAATAATAATAGTCTGGTCACTGCCGACAGACATTTTGATGATTGTCTAAAGAACATACAATTGCAGGTGAGGATATTAAGTCAGTGAATGTGTATAAACCCATATAAACTCTCTCTCTCTCTCTCTCTCTCTCCGTAAGTCACCCCAGCCAAATACAAAAGTCTCCCTCATCTTGCCGGAGAGAAAACGAGCAAGAAAAACTACTAGAAGAAAGAAAACAAGATACCATCCTTAACATGTCTTCTACCCTCCTTGACCACTTCCCACTTTTCTACTTACTGACAGCTGTGAACAGGAAAGAGGAAAGCCTAGAGTTGTCATTTTTCTCGACCCAAGAAGTGTGGAACATGTCTGCTCTCTGTTGTTCGTTTAGTCTACCTGTCGATCCATTAGCGAAAATTAACCCATGAACTGTTTCCTTCTTCTTCAGCACAGTGGAGAAAGAACGGACAATGAACAGCACTGCCACTAGAAGCCATGACCAAGAACTGCTGCGGAAGTTGGATGGATCGGTTAACACTGCCAGATTCACGATGGAAGGGACTGAATTTCCGACACTACAATTTTGAGAAGTTTAGCGGTTGACCTCACTAGTTACGATACTGCCACTGCGCAATGCCACTGGTGCTGAAGGCTAAGGAAACAACATGATCAACCAACTGGACCCTCTTGCTTTGTATAAATGAAGTTAATCCTCTGGCAAGACTGGTGCTCCCGGCTGCGGAATACCGAACCACGCATTGAGCTACTATTTACTACGAGGATAATCAACATCCCTTTTTTTAACTCCACTGCTGCTGCTGCTACTGCTGTTTGACTAAAAGATATCGTGACTAACTTCTCGTAGCTGGCTAGTCAAAGGATGAAAAATTACGCACTCTGAGACTAACGCGTGATCATATAAACGTCGTATAAGTCTTCATCAACAATAGCGCGGCTGATTTGTCCGTTTTCACCTGTTTTTCAAGGCGCAGTGAGTTGTTTTTGTTAATTTTCTTCTATCACTTTTTACAGCTGAACTTGCGATGTTGACTCTGTGAAAACCCAACACTTCTAACTACGTAACTCCATCCCAAGAGTCAAAATAGCCACATAGCCGTTCATGACTACTGATACGACGCTTAAGAATCCTGGCGTGTGAGGCGAAAAGAGTATGTACGAGAAAGAGACGGAGGCTGCAAAGTGTTCGGAATTGAAGAGCGACAAATTCAAACGCTGCCAAAGCTACGTGACATCTGCATCTAGTGACCTGGTGGGCTGCTCTTCATCTGCGTACGAGTCCTGCGCCACGATTCACCTCCACGCTGACGCTCCGTACGATAACAGCTGCTGGGGGTCATTAGCTTCGGCTGGGGCAGGTCAAGTGTGAACGGGAAGAGGGGGTCAGGATTAGGGAGAGGTCAGGCCAGGGCAGAGGTCAAAGGTAGGAATAAAGGTCATGCAGAGTTAAAGCTGGAATTGAAGTTTAAAGCATTAGGTCATGGCACGCCTGGGACAGTGATTGACTTCGGCCGTAGTGAAAATCGTGAAGGAAAATGTGGAAAAAGTGAGTGAAAAAGTGAAGCAAAAATGGAAAAAAAACAAAAAACTTTCTAACACACCCCAAAAAACATGAGAAAAGATGAGAAGTATGTACAGAAAATCACCAGGTAGTAATGTTAATAATCATAACATTAATAATAATCGTAATAATAATAATAATAATAATAACGGTAGTAATAATGGAGGAGGTGGTGGTGGTGGTGGTGGTGGTGGTGGTGGCGACATGTTCTGAAGAGTGAGCCTTCCAACAATCCCTTTCAAACTCTTGCTCCATATACATATAAAGAACTCACTTCAAATTTTCCTTCACTAATATGTATATATATATAAAGTATGTATAACTCGTCTGTATATGTATATTTGTATAACTTCCACGACTGACGGCACTCCAACCTTACGGGTGCCACAGTAACCACCGACACCCTAAGCTGCCTCTCTACTGGCCCTGGACAGCAACCGGGAGGGGAGGCGACGGGACCCCATTGGCCGAGACTGCTGCCATTTTGCCGTCCTGCTGTGGGATGACTGGCTGGTTCTCCGAGGCGTTCCGGGAGTGGGTGGAGCCGGGGGTGAGGGCGGAGGTGGTGGAGGAGGAGCGGGAGTGCGAGGGGGAGGAGGCACTCGGGGTCACTGGGGTCTGGATTGAGGGGGCGGGGGGAAGCTTGGTCTCAGCGCGTGTGGGGGCTGTCCCATGGCGGATCTGGAGGAGAGAATGTTTGTCTGTATGAATGAATGGATGGTGATATGTGTGCGTGAATGTCTTGTTAATGCCGACTGTAAACACAACACCTCTCCTCCCGAAATTGGCTTCTCTTTCGGCCACTCCTCTCCAATCTTTTTAGGGGCAGTAAGTAGCCGGCTTTTTTTTTTCATTATTTTTTTTTTAAAGCTCTTGATAAATAATAAAATAAATAAATAAAAAAAAAATACCAATCTTTTTAGGGGCAGTAAGTAGCAGGTTTTTTTTTTTATTATTGTTTCCTTTTTTTTTATGCCCTTGATCTGTCTCCTTTGCTGTTAACACACACACACACACACACACACACACCAGCATATGATAAACATACACACACACACATACACAAACACACCTGGATATGATAGAGGTACACCCACATGTACACCCACACACCTGCATATGAGACGTACACAAACACCTACACACACCCGCTCGCACCCACACACCTGCATATGAGACGTACACAAACACCTACACACACCCGCTCGCACCCACACACCTGCATATGAGACGTACACAAACACCTACACACACCCGCTCGCACCCACACACCTGCATATGAGACGTACACAAACACCTACACACACCCGCTCGCACCCACACACCTGCATATGGTAGCGGTAGATATTCTCGGTGCTCTCCAGGACGCCCGCCGTGAGGTCCAGCGTGCGGCCCTTGATGCCTGGCGGTGGCGGGGGCGAGAACCAGTTGTAGACAGAACCCACGATGGGGACGTGTCGGAGAATGCCCTCCTGCCACAGCCGCTCCTCGTTCTCCCTCTTCAGGTCCTCGGTAGCTGCCTCAATGCCTGCAGAAGAGAGAGGGAGTGAGAAGGGAGAGAGTGTGAAGAGGGAGAGAGTGAGGAGGGAGAGAGTGAGGAGGAAGGGAGGAGGGAAAAAGGAGGGATAGAGAAGTGAGAAGCAAGGAGAAGGGAAAAAGGGAAGAGTATGTGAGGGAGTGAGGAGGAGGTAGAATTAGGAGGAAGTGAGGAAGGGGAGAGGAGGGAGATAGGAGGAAGAAGGTGGGAGGGAAGGTAGGAGGGAGGGAGAAAGATAGAAGAGATGGAGAGAGACAGAAAAAGGGTGTGTGAGGGAGGGAATGTGGAGGGAGGGAGAATGATGAAGGGAGTGAGGAGGAGGGAGGGAGAATAATAGAGGGAGTGAGGAATGAGAGAGAGGAGGGAGAAACACAGAGGAAGAGATGGAGAGAGGCAGAAAATGGGTGTGTGAGGGAGGTCATGTGAGGGCAGCAGTGCAAAGTTAAAACACTCACTGGTTAATAGCACACTCATCCATTGGTTTGTTTTCTAATACCCCAGGAAGGCCAAGGAAGATGTGGAGAAGGGTGGTGGAGGAAGATATGAGGAGACTGAACATCATGGAAGAAATGGCTATGGACCGGCAACAGTGGAGGAGGCTCATGTCCCGTCCAACCCCACCATAGGGAATAAATGGACGTTGAACAATGATGATGATGATGATGATGATGTTTTCTAATAACACACCCCCACACACACACACTCACGTACTCACCTTTCCTAACAATGTCCGTCATCTGGTCCAGGAAGCGCGAGGACTTTTCGATCTCCTTGCCGGTGGATATGACGAGGGACAGCAGGTCGGAGAGATCGGTTTCCGCCGTCACCATGCCGAAGCGCACACAGTTCAGCCCATCGGCACCCTCGCCTGGGAGTGAGAGAAGTGGAGGTGGGTTGATTAGGTTTACCGCCGTGGTGTTCTGCAGTAGTGGTGCCGTAACAATAGTCTGTTTCAGTGGGATATTACAGGCGGCCACACTCCCTCAAGTTCTTCCTTTTTGACTGACCAAGAGGCAGGCAAGCACCGCGCTGTAAAAGGGTTAAATTTGCTTCCGTCTCGGCCCAGGACGCTCGCTCTACGCTCGCACTGCCCCGCGTTGCTATGGGATGCATGAAGAAAATATGTTTTTATACCTCAATATCACCATGAAATACTAGCTACATGCATTTTCACCACTGAACATGTGTAGTGCCTGAAGCGTCAAGGATTATGATGAGACAACAAAACACCCATAAGCACACTGTTGACAGGAATATAGATAGAAATATAAACTTGTTTTTATTGTATAAGAAAAATATCTTCGTTCGTCACGTGATATCTACCGAGAAAAAATAATTAGTCGTCTTGTGTTACAGAATGTTATAGATAATGACTCAAGGATTGCAATGCTACTAAAGAAACACAGGTAGGCCTTGCAGTATTCCAGATATTATAAGAAAACAAAACATTGTGCAGAGTCGCGATGCCAGCAGCCAAGGCGGAAGCAAACTGACAGGTCCTGCGCAGTGAGTGGCTGCCACACAGCTAATCAAAATCAAGAGAAAAAAAGAGGAGGCATGGCCGCCCGTAACATCTTATTGAAACAGACTATACAGTGGTCATATGGTGCAGTGGAAGTGGGATTACCTCAATAGTACAAGCCAGCGTTCCTTCGACCAGTGACTAAACACCTAACCAATTAACGGGGAGCATACAGCCGGGGGTGTGCCGCTAAACTCACTTGCCCCCTCCACTCCTGGCGTCACCCCAGACAAGCTCCTACGCAGCCACCATACCCATTTCATGTCCCTCCTGGCAAGATCAATCGATTTGCCCCTTGGTCTCCTGAACTCAGGGTTGTCTCATGCAGAAACAACCCAGTGAGCAGGATCAAAGTCTGGGAGGTGCGCCCCGTGCCCTCATAGCTGGAGTTGGCATTCATGGACTAAGCTGGTAGACTAAGGGTCGTATTTTAAGACATTTCGTTGGCCAGAAACACCTATTTGACAAGGCTATGACCCTGGTGGTGGTTTGACCCTTCTTCTGTACCGTGAACCTCAAGAATTACACACATTTGACAAGGCTTTCGTAGGAGTTGTGGGCATTTCCAGGGGTAGTTTTATGACCCTGGTGGTAGTTTGACCCTTCCTCTGTACCATGAACCTGAAGAAACACATTAGAACCCAACTAACCCCCTCTCTGACCTTTAGAAATAGATGATGTGAGGAACGAAAGTGCCTTGTAATACCAACCTAAACATCCACAACCACAAACCAACACCACAACAACAAACAAACTCACTGAGCGAAAACGCTGAATCCGTGGCCTTGAGCTGCGACACGAGGTGGACATTGAGGGCGTTGATGTCTGCCCTGTTGGCCGGGGTGAAGGTGTCCTGGTCCAGCCACAGGTCCGCCAGGTAGCGCACCCCGCCCAGCCCCGCCCAGCCCGGGATCTCCACCAGCTGCAGGTTGGTGGCCGAGGACACCAGCTCCGTGAAGGTCTTGCGCTGCTCCACTGTGGCGTTGAGGATGTCCTAGGGGGAGGCAGCAGAGTATTTTATTTACTTTTATTTTTTTCTTGGGTACCTGTATTGCATTAAACAGAGGGTCTGCTGTATTGCCTTATCTTGTTTACAAGCTCTTCTAGAATACTGGTCGTGCCTTCACAGGTGTTGGCAACCCGCTTGATATAACACACCTCAGTTTTGCTTGATTTTCTTTGGTACCAATCTCACAGTAAATAGAGTCTACCGCAGATCTCTCCTGAACCAAGAAAAGTTTGGAAAGTTTCATTTAGTCGGCGCAACATCTGTGGTCATATGACGGAGAGAGACAGAAGGGGAAGGAATTATAGAAGGGAACAGATCCCAGGAGACGGGACACAACCCCCGATTAATAGCTGGTACCCATGCACTGCTGGGTGGACAGGGGCATAGGGTATCAGAAAAGCCGCCCAAATTTTTCCACACCGCCCAGGAATCGAACCCAGGCTCTTTCGGTTGTGAGCTGAGTGTGCTCCTGAACCAAGATACGCCAAACAAACAAACAGACACACTAACCAGCTGGTGATGCAGGGAGTCAATGAGGTGGTCCAGGTCGGCCAGGGTGATGTGGTGTGTGTCGGGGCCCTCCAGGGGACTCCAGCGCAGCACCAGCCCGGCCGTCTCCAGCTGCACCAACTCCAGGGGGATGGTGCCCACGTCGCGCCGGACCACCTGCCCCAGCTGTAGCCCACGATGGGGAGAAACAGAAGGGTTAACTTGTGTGTGGTGTCCAGTTTATCTTTTCTTACAGCAATGGAAGTAGCAAAGAACAATAATAAGGAGAAGCAGGAAGTTAAAAAGCCCACCAAGCACTACCGCAAAAACAAGGTCAAGAGGTCAAGAGTTGGAGAGTCTCGTAGCTCGTCTAACTCCAGAAGGGAAAATAAGGACGTTAAATGAAGAAGAAAAAAAGACGAAAAAATAAAAACTTATGAAGAACAAGAATAAGAACAAGAACAACTGCATGGAGAACAAGAAGAATAAGAGGAAAAACAAGAAGCAAAAGAAGAAAACGAAAAAACAAAAAAATAAAAAGGAAAGTTATGAAGAACAAGAATGAGAAGAACAAAAACAACTGCAAGGAAAACAAGAAGAATGAGAGGAAAAGAAGAAGCAAAAGGAGAAAACAAAGAACAAGAAGAACAAGAAGAAAAACTGGTACAAGCTTAGCCTATTCCCCAACCCTCACCACCCCAAAGCAAGCCAAGGAGACGCACCCAAGAGTTGAGGTTGTCATAATAGTCCGAGTTCTTTCCGGGGATTGCCACACCACCGCCGCTGCCGCCGCTGATCTCCTCAACGTACTGGAACACCACCGAGCCGCTCACCGTCTCCAGGAGTTGCTAGCGGATAGGTGAAAGGAAGGTCATGGTTAGAGAAGTAGTGACTAGATGCGAGGGTCTGCTATTTGTAACACTGTCTCCTGTTCTGCTTTTTTTTAATGAATTTATTTAGATAATGGTTGAGTGTATCTATAAAGGATAATGGTGGTGCCCTTCTTTATTTCCCTTCTTTTCCTCATTCTCTTTTCTTTCTTTGTGCTGCTTTTCTTGTCCCCATCCTCCCTTTTTTTTCTCTTTATCTACTTTCTAATCTCTTTCACTCTTAGGTTACTGCTTGAGATACTTATATTACTTCTACTTTTCCTATTACTCCTTGTCTTCCTATTACTACTACTACTACTACTACTACAGTCCAGTCCAGTAGTAGGCGTGGGATTGCCTTTGTAACGGCTCCCACTTATGATTTGTTCTCGTTTCTTGATTGGCGTTGTTGTGTCTTTTAGTTTTGTTCAATTTTCTTTTGTTTTCTGTTCCATATTGTTGTGATATAGTTTTCTCTGTCTTCAATACTACTACTACTACTACTATTACTCCTTCTACTTACTGCTGTGCTGATTGGCTTGTTGACCAGGTCCTGGATACTGATCATTCTGCTGCCTTCAAGTGGTGCTGGGCTCTGAGTGAAGGCAGAACATCTTATTAGAGGTGCTTTACAGCTACCCAGGGACATGATTAGTAGCTAGGAATAGGAGTCACTTATGCACGGAATATTACTGGTCATCAGGAAGAGTATAACAAGCGTGGTCACAAATGCCATCTTTATTAACTTGGTATCAAATGTCTGGACAGCAGGATGTCATCTTCAGTGGTCTAAAAACGAACAAATTTCAGCAAAGTGCATAAAATGATATAAAAATAAACTTTAAAATACCCTATGATCACAGTAACTAAACAATTGGGTCAGGGGAACATTGGGGGAATATTGATTTGTGAAGTATAATTAATGACAATGTTTAGAAATAAAAAAACTGAGCATATTAAGCAACATTTAGGGAAACAGCAGACATAGTATTATTCAGTGAGGGACTAAGTGATTTTATAAATAAGGATTGGTCATGTGAGTGTCAGCTATGTCATTTAATCCATATTGTCTGCAAGGTTGACAATACTGTATTCCATTCTAACTGCCTCTGCACCATGAACATAAAAACCCAATTAATCTCCTTTGTGGCTTTTGGAAATAGTTTTAATGGGAGACAAAAGCATCAGAGAATATAGACCTGGCACCTAACATACTTTCTGAGGCTGTGGCAAAGTTACTCAAGGGACAAGACATAAACAGAGGCCTCTAAATGCTGTCTATAGTGAAACCAAATTGTCGTGTCCATTTGGGCGTTGGCTCCCGCATGTCCTTTCCTCCCCTCTGCTCCGCCACACAGTCCCAACACCTACCTCTTCCTCTCATATGTAAGCTATAGGTAACATATGAGAGGAAAAAATAGGTGTTGGGACTGTGTGGCAGAGCAGAGGGGGGGAAATGGACCCACTTGAACCAACGCCAAAACGGACTTGACAATTTGGCTTCACTATTGGAGGCTGATGATCATGACACTCACCAGCAGCCTTATCCTGGGCAGTGTGCTGAGGTGGAGCTGGAGGTGCTGACTCATCTCGAAGGCATGCTGGAACCGCGACACTACGCCACTCTGGCCTAGCGTCTGAAAAACATTATCATCATTATTATTGAGATCCATGTAAGGGCATCAAAGGAAACAGAGAAATTGATGTAGGTTTAAGCAGTCCCCTCAATGAGCAGACATGGATGTGAAGAATAAGACAGTGACAGTAGAGTATAAAGAATTAATAAAATGGGTTACAAAAACAATACCTAATGAGTTAACAGGTAGGTACTTCTTACTCCCTTTCATCCACCCATTCTTCTGCTCTTCCACTTTCCACCCATTTCCCCTTCCTTTCCATTTTTATCTCCTTCCTTCCATCCGGACCTCCACTGCCCTTCCTTGACTCAACACTTTAGCTATATACGTCAGGAGGAATGAAGGAGGTGACGACTTTTCTTTAACCCGGTAGCAGCGACGGGCCAAATTTGTGGCTTTACCGTGTAGCAGCGACGGGCCAAATTTGTGGCTTTACCGTGTAGCAGCGACGGGCCAAATTTGTGGCTTTACCGTGTACCAGTGACGGGCCAAATTTGTGGCTTTACCATGTAGCAGCGACGGGCCAAATTTGTGGCTTTACCATGTAGCAGCGACGGGCCAAATTTGTGGCTTTACCGTGTACCAGCGACGGGCCAAATTTGTGCCATGATTTAAACCCCAAAAATAGATGATACATAAACTGATCACAAATGCTTCGATATATATTATGAAATGGTTTGTGTGAGGGGTGATTTTTTCTCATTTTTCTCGCTTAGAGGGACCATTAAGAAACATGATCCCTGCTGCTACCGGGTTAAAGTTATCAATGTCAACAAGAAAACATTGTCATCTGGTAGGGTATAATGAGGTGGAAGGTATTGGGATGAATGAATATAGGCATCAGAGTGGGATGATGGAAGCCAAAATCAATTAAAGAGCTTCATGTGTGTGCCCTTGAGCTGCCTCCTTTGTTGTGAAAAAAAAAAAAAAAAAAAAAAAAACTTAATATGAATCCATTTATGAATAGCTTTTGAATAATATTATACATGCTTTTCTCTGCAACAATGACTTCCGTATATCAATAATCAATTAATCACATAAAATTGCACATCATTTTCAATACATAACCAAAAACATTAAAATCATAGGATGACCACATTGGGAATCTTTATATAAAAGTATGATGTGTTAATCCTTGGCATGGAGGGAACATGAGGAAGGAGGATGATTGATTGATGATTGATTATTTGAGTGTTCATCTTGGCGCCACAACTGCTGGGTCATGTGGCGTCGAATTTCATACAAAACTATTATATTCTAAAACAATAAAACTGGAAAAAACACCAATAAAACTATATATAATCAGTTAAAAATTAAAAGCACGATAAAAAAACAATAAAAGGTCATTCAATCCTACAGGAGGCTAAGGACACCAGCCCCCTGTAGGAAGCCATGAACGTGGTCTGGAGGGAACACAGGGGAGGTGGAGGCAGGCTGTACGAGAGGGAGCCTTGATGATTGATGATTAACAGGGCGGTCTGTCTTGGTGCCACAACTTCGGGGTCATTTGCCACTGAATCTAATACAAATTAATTATCTTTTAAAACTATATAAGCTTAAAATTAAAAGCGTGATAAAACCAACACTGATAAAACTATATAAAACCAGTTAAAAATGAAACCATGATTAAATACAACTATAAGAGAGGGAGACTTACCATGAGCGTGGTCCACAGGGGAAGACATGATAGACGGGTGTGCAGACTGAGGGCGGTGAGGCCGGCTGAGTGTACGGCGGACGTCTCCTGGGCCTTGTACAGAGTCTGAGGACGTGTTGGTTAAGGAAAGGGTGCGTGTGTGGTGTGTGAGTTGTTGGCTGCATCTCCACAGGTTGGGAAGTGCATGTTTTTAAGCTTTATGACAACACCTATGAATGGTACAAATGACATGATATAGAATGAAGGACTGAGAAGAACACATACTTAACAACTTTGTGTGGAGAGAAAAAGCACCACCACTGTTAATTATGATACTACTAATAATACTACAACTATTATTATTACTACTATTACTCTTAACAATATTACCCAACACATAACTGCTACTACTTCTCCTCCTCCTCCTCCAACCACTACTACTACTACTACTAATAATAATAATAATAATAACAGTAAAGGATACAACATAAGGCAGCGACGGTATGCCCAGCCAGAGGGAGAGTGGTAGTGTCATACTGTCTCCAATCTTGGCCGGCTGGAAGGGAGAACACGAGACCATTAGTGCCGGCGGAGGTGGTGGTGATGATTGTGGTGGTGTGGCTAGTGGTGTTAGTGGTATGGCGATGGTAGTGAAGGTATGGCTAGTGTTGTTAGTGGAGGTGTTGCTAGTGGTGTTAGTGGTATGGTGATGGTAGTGGAGGTGTGGCTTGTCATGTGATGGTAGTTTGGAAAATTTTGTTTAGTCGGCGCAACATCTGTGGTCATATGCCGGAGAGAGACAGAAGGGGAAGGATTTATAGAAGGGAACAGATCCCAGGAGACGGGACACAACCCCCGATTAATACCTGGTACCCATTCACTGCTGGGTGGACAGGGGTGTAGGGTATCGGAAAAGCCGCCGAAATTTTTCCACTCCGCCTGGGAATCGAACCCGGGCTCTCTTGGTTGTGAGCTGAGTGTGCTAACCACTGCACCACGAAGTCCCCGTCATGTGATGGTACTGAGGTCTGTAAGTATATGGCACAGTCACACCGAGACCGATTCTCTACCTCAGGAGTGACAGAACTGAGAATGAGGAAAAACTAAGGATTGAATGCTCATATCTTCTACTGGGGTTTATTTTAGGCTCCTGTCATGTTAACTAAAGCTCTAGGGAAGTTATTTTTGCTTAGTTGACTGTTTGATTATTTTGGCATTTGTCTTGGTGCCACAACTTCAAGGTCAAGTGGCGGTGGGCCCAAGGGATAGGTGGTGGTGAAGGTAAGATATGTATGGTTGTTTGGTTGTGGCTCACCAGGTTGGGTGTGTTGGGCAGGGTGAGGGCCGCCAGTGCATGGCCCTCCACGTGCAGCCAGGCGTCATGTGCGTTACACAGCTCCAGAATGCGCCCCACACTGTCCACGCCGCCCAGTGCACCGCCACCTGGTAACAACACAAAGTAGTAAAAGATATACATGGTAGCACAAGGCATGGTTTGGTGCACACAGAATTATCTACCTATATGAAAACTGTATACAGGTGTCCCTCAAATAGTACGGTTTCCAATAGATCGGTTTCGGTTTTATGTGGATTTTCATAGATTTTTTTAGGATTTTTGAATTTCCCGATGCGCAGGAAATTTAAAAATCCTATAAAGATCTTCCGTGACAATCCGTATAAAACCGAAACTGAACTATTGGAAACTGTACTATTTGAGGGGCGACTGTACACTCAAACAATACTGGGAGATAAAGAAATAAAAGAAACTATAAATATATCCTGTGAAAGCGATGCAAAGTTATACAAAATTGAATTACATAAGTTTTGAGGAATGCAGGATTTTATAGCATATGTGACACCCTTGTACACAGACAAACACTATAGAGGAAGACACACTATGTAAAAAAAACTATGAACACATCTTTTAGAAAACAAGCAAAGTAACAGAAAGACAAATAGCACAACTACAAATCCATTGCAAAAATACTAAAGAAAAAACACCAAGACTATTTTTACAGAGGAAGACACTGTATGAAAAAAAAATATAAATAAAAAATAAATAAATAAATAAATAATCAAACATATGTACAACTTAAGAGAACTGGCAAAGTAACACCAAACTAGGCCTACTTATCATCACCTCTCCATCCAAAATTGACCTCTCTTTTGGACCCCTCTTTCGGCCACCTCTCTGGATTCTTTTTAGGAGCAGCGAGTAGCGGGCTTTTTTTTTTGTATTATGGTTTCCTTTTATTGTGCCCTTGAGCTGTCTCCTTCATTAAAAAAAAAAAAAAAATTATCTTCTTTCATTTACAGGAGCAGCATGTATCTATTTTTGCCCTTGAACTCCCTCCTTTACTGTAAAAATAGATAAAAAACAATAAACTACAATTTCACAGCAACAATAGGCCTATTATAACAAAACCCCAAGACTGAACACCCGCCACTCAGCCTACCAGCGTTGGCAATGACGAGCAGTGGCTTCTTCTGTGCGGCCGAGTCCTCCACCATCATGCGGTCGAGGGCGGCGACGTCCATGGCCAGCGGCGACCCCACCACAGAGTTGCAGGGGACCACGCGCACACACCCAGACCCCAGACCAAGCTGAAGACGCACATGGAGAGGAAGGGTTTGTGTGGATACAGACACATACTTACATCATCATCTTTAGGTTACTCTATTTTATATTTTAAGTTACTCTGTATTCATCCTCGTGTGTTTATCAAAGGGACTGTGTTTGGGTCTGACTCTCTTTATTTATTTTCCCTTTATGCCCTTTCATGGCTCTCAATAATAATAATAAGGATATTAATCAAGTTAGTGAAGCTATTGACACATATACACAAAGAAAGATAAAGAAACATTGCATTAGTCTAACCCCCATCACCACTATCATCATCACTCTTATTATTGCAACCCTCAACATCACCACACCATATCTATCACCACCCTCCTAACCAGTTATCATCACCATTAATATCACAGACAATCACCATCATCAACATCACTAACATTCCTATAACCAACTTCATCATCATCAGTTTACAGTTAATATCATCACCACTATTCCCATCATTATCATTCCTATCATCTTCCCAATTAGTGTGTCCCTATCATCACCACTATTACCATGTTAGCGAGGTGGGTGGGGAGGCCAGGGCGGGCAGTGGAGGTGGTGTAGATGACGGGTGGGCGGGCGTAGAGAGCCTGGAAGCCCTCGGAGGCCAGGCGTGGGTAGCGGGCGTGGAGCAGCATACGACACACCCGCACCACACCTTCCCGGACGTCCTCGTGGATGTACGCCGTTGACTCGAAGTGCCTGTGTGTGTGTGTGTGAATGTGTGTGTTGAAGAAACATTATTGTTTAACCCTTTCCATACGTGATACAGAAGGGGTTAAAAGGATGTGAATAAGAGTTTTTCTTTACTTTACTTTCAGAACATAATGCCAACAACTGAGAATGAAGTTAATCCATCAAAATATAATTACAAAAGATAGGAAATAGCACAACCATGATAAGAAGTAAATGAAGAAGGTCATATTTAAATTCAGAAACAAATCTTTAAAAAATCTAACAAACCATATCATAAAAAGCTAAAAATAAACAAACAAAACAATCTTCCTTTCCCCTTACCTGAAGAGCCGAGAGACCCAAAGGCAGGTGTCGGACATGATGCGTGAGGCCAGGCGGCGCAGGTGTTGGGCGTCCAGCGTGGTGACCAGCGCCGCCAGAAGGTGGGACATGATGGCCAAGCGACCCTGTCCGTCCAGCGGCCCGGGGCAAAAGGTAACTTCCGGATCGTCCTCGTCAAAGGTCATTAGATCCTGGTGGTAGTAGTGGTGATAGTAGTGATAGTAGTAGTAGTAGTAGTAGTAGTAGTAGTAGTAGTAGTAGTAGTAGTAGTAGTAATGGTAGTAGTAGTAGCAGTAATAAAGTATATACATGATAATAACAACATATGACAATAGTAATAAAATGTAAGAATGTAATATGAGAAGCAAAATATAATAAAATAAATAAATAGTGTACATTATAATAGCAATACATGACATGACTTTATTTTATGATCATTATACTTCATCATTATTATTATTTTATTAGTATGGTCATTTATTACAATTATCCAACTCCAAAACGGGAAATAAAGATGTTAAATGAAGAAGAAAAGAAGAAGCACCAACAAGAAGAAAGAAAGTAAAAGACGATACATTACTATTATCATTTATTTTATTATGAGTTTTATGACAACAGTAAAATGAACCAGAACGAACCTGCAGGAGTCTCATGGTGGAGGTGAGGTCAGAGCCGTTCAGTGACAGGGGGCGCGGACTCCTCTCCTCGGACGACAGGGGGTCAGCGGGGGTGCCTAGCGTGCTGAGGACCTCCCCTGTAAAGGCTGACAGGCTCCCAAACATGTCATCTTCCTCTTCGTCTTCCTCCTCCTCCTCATCTTCCTGCGTTGTTTCATTGTCCTCCTTGGCTGCCGTTGCTGTTGCTCCTCCTCCTCCGACGCCTACGCCTCTTCCCTCCACTTTCTCTGTTGTGTTTGTGTTTTGATTCTGGTCTTTCCTCCTTTCTGGGCTGTCTCCTGCTTTTCCTCCTTTTCCTCCTGCTTCGTCTTCTTCTCCCTCCTTCGTCATTTTCTTCTCCTCCTCTCCCCCTTCCTCCTTCTTCCCTGTTGTCTCTGTCTCTGCCTTTATAAGTGGAGTTTCAGCGGTGCCGTTTTCTGTTACCTCGGCTGACCTGAAATTTGAGGGGGTGTGAAGCTAGATTTGAGAGGGCATGAAGATGAAGTTGAGAGGGCATGAGTTTAAATTTGAGGTGGCATTAAGTTAGATTTGAGGGGGAATGAAGTTGAAGTTGAGGGGGCATGAGTTTAAATTTGAGGGGGCATTAAGTTAGATTTGAGGGGGCATGAAGTTGAAGCTGAGGGGGCATGAGTTTAAATTTGAGGGGGTATTAAGTTAGATTTGAGGGGGCATAAGGTTACATTTGAGGGAGCATGAGGTTAGATTCAAAGAGGTGTGAGGTTAAATTTGAATAGATATGAGCCTTAAAGTTTCTATATAAAACAAAACTCTCATTTGCCTTACTTAAATACTCATGATAAAAATTAGTATTTAAATTCATGAGTCGCAAAAAGGTGAAGGAAGAGCTAGATGAAAACAGAAGGGATGGAAACGTCTTTAAATAAGGAAAATGAATGAGAAAATAGAGGAAAAATATACACTCTGAGACAAGCGCAAGAGAGAGGGTTGCATGTCGTGATACAAGATAAGATAAATACAAGTGAATAAATAATTAATAGGGGGGGGGAGAGAGAGAGAGAGAGAGAGAGAGAGAGAGAGAGAGAGAGAGAGAGAGAGAGAGAGAGAGAGAGAGAGAGAGAAAAGGCATAGACCACACATAACCAACATAAAAAAAAAATCAAAACATTATAAAAAAAAACAAGGTGACGATAAATCAATCAAAATAAAAAAAAAATAAAAAAATAAAAAAATAAAACATGTACACAAGACCTGCCAGACATACATACATACACACAGACAGACATAAGGGCAGGGGGTAAATAGAATAACAGACAGTGGCCGAGGATTTGAGTGTCTGAACGAGTGTGTGTACTTAGCACTCGACTCTCCTTCACCTCGCAATCAATAAATCAATGAGGGAGACAAGAGGGAGGTCGGCACTTACCCTACACCTTCCTTCCCTCCCTCGCACACCTCCAGGCCGCCCTTCCCCATTTTCTTTGCCTCTGGGTTGACTTGCGGATCCTGTGAAGGGGGGACAAAAGAGAAAATGGTGTGAGGTGAAGTGTGATGATGGGTGGTGGTGGTGACGATGATGGTAATGTATTGGGAAGATGAAAAACATTAAAAAAAAGAGAAGAGAATGAAGAGGAAGATGGGAAGAGGAAAGATATAACGGAAGAAGAAAAAGATAAACTGGAATAATAATAAGAAGAAGAACAGAAGATGAAAAAAGTTAAAGAGAAGAGAATGAAGAGGAAGAAGATGGGATGAGGAAAGAGATAAACAGGAAGAAGAAAAAGATGAACAGGAATAATAATAATAAGAAGAAGAAGAACAGAAGAAACAGAAGGTGAAGAAGAGAAAAAATGAAACGCAACAACAACTGCTCTGAGATGTAGCGGTTACCATGTTTGACTCACAAGAAAAAGAAGAACAAGAAAAGCAAAAACAAACAAAAGAAAAGCAAGACATAGCAGCAGGAGCAGAAAAAGAAGAGGACAAAGAATAGCAATGCTCCGTGATGCAGTGGCTAGCATGTTTGGCGCACAACTGACAGATCCCGAGCAGAGCGGAAATGGATGGGCAGTCTCCTTACAGTTGTGCCCCTCACCCCCTAGCAGTGAGTGGGTTATGGGCACCGTTGCCAGATTATCGTACTCAGAGCATAGTATTTACCAGTTTCTGATGCCTAACTATTGCCAAGAAACACCAGGAATTAACTATTTTAACGATAATTATAAGTGAATCTCCTTATTAGGGTCCACGAGACAGTTTTGGGGTCGGAAGTCGGTAAATATAAGAGGCTGAGTAAGACAATCTGGCAACGCTGGTTATGGGTGTGGGCCAGGGGTTGTGTCGCGTCGCCCAGGGGTTGGCAACTCAAAGGTATAAACCCAAGGCACCCAAATGAGGACCACAGTGGAATTAGGTGTTCGTAAATACTGCAGCTTTTATGTGTTGCCCTTAGTCAATAAACAGAAAAAATGTAAACAAATAATAAAAAGACCTAAAATAGTGATAATGAAGATGACAATGATGATGATAATAATAAAGTAACTTGTTTCTACAATTCACATGAGTATTGCAATCCCAGTACCATACCTCTTAAATAGGCCTATCCTGCACAATCACTCTTGAATAGGCCTTCTTTGTATATATTAAGTCTTAAGATGCTCTGTACAGTGGCTCCTGAATAGGCCTACCCTGTACAATCTTTGCCATTACCATTGGCACTACACTCCCTGACACCTGCACAATAGCTCTTAGACAGACCCAACTAGAGCATAAAACGACCCGTGGCACTTTAGAATGACACCCGAGGAGACAAATGGTGGAGGGTAAACTATGATTCTATATTCCTTGACACCTGCACACAAGCTCCTAAATAGGCCTACTCAGGGTATCACTAGGGCATAAGAAGACCCATGACACTCCAGAATGACACATGAGAGCCTGTAGCTGAGAGGGTGAAGGGTGGAAGGGTGGAAAAGTATATCAACCCGCTGCAAACCCTGACATATGTATAACAGCCACAAAATATCTTCAATAGGCCTACTCAGAATGTTAGTAAGGCATAAAAAGACCTGTGGCCCTCTAATATGACGCCCAAGAGCTTATACCCAAGGAAAAGTGGAAATGGAGGGTGGAAGAAAAATTAGGTCTCTATATTCCTTGACACCTGCATAAAACCTCTTAAATAGGCCTACTGGGGGTATCACTGAGGCATAAAAGGACCAATGGCACTCTAGAATGACACCCATGAGCCTATAGCCGAGGGGAAGAGTGGGAGGTATATCAAGCCTCTATATTCCTTGACACCTGTACAAAAGCTTTTAAATAGGCCTACTGGTGGTGTCACTTGGGCATAGGAAGACCCGTGGCACTCTAAAATGACACCCGAGAGCCTATAGCCAAGGGGAAGAGTTTGGGGTATATCAAGCCACTATATTCCTTGACACCTGCACAAAAGCTCCTGTATAGGCCTACTGAGGGTGTCACTAGGGCATAGGAAGACCCGTGGCACTCTAGAATGACACCCGAGAGCCTGTAACCAAGGGGAAGAGTGGGAGGTATATCAAGCCGCTATATTCCTTGACACCTGCACAAAAGCTCCTATATAGGCCTACTGGGTGTGTCACTGGGGCATAGGAAGACCCGTGGCACTCTAGAATGACACCCGAGAGCCTATAGCCGAGGGGAAGCGTGGAAGGTATATCAAGCCTCTATATTCCTTGACACCTGCACAAAAGCTCCTATATAGGCCTACTGCGGGTGTCACTAGGGCATAGGAAGACCCGTGGCACTCCAGAATGACACATGAGAGCCTATAGCCAAGGGGAAGAATGGGAAGTATATCAAGCCTCTATATTCCTTGACACCTGCATAAAATCTCCTAAATAGGCCTATTGGGGGTGTCACTGAGGCATAAAACAACCAATGGCACTCTAGAATGACACCCGAGAGCCTATAGCCGAGCGGAAGAGTGGAAGGTATATCAAGCCGCTATATTCCTTGACACCTGCACAAAAGCTCCTAAATAGGCCTACTGGGGGTGTCACTAGGGAATAGGAAGACCCGTGGCACTCCAGAATGACACCTGAGAGCCTATAGCCAAGGGGAAGAATGGGAAGTATATCAAGCCTCTATATTCCTTGACACCTCCACAAAAGCTCCTAAATAGGCCTACTGAGAGTGTCACTAGGGCATAGGAAGACCCGTGGCACTCTAGAATGACACCCGAGAGCCTGTAATTGGGGGAAAGAGGAAACGGTGGCTGGGGGGCATATTAAGGCACTGCAATTCCTGACACCTGCACAAAAGCTCCTAAATAGGCCTACTGAGGGTGTCACTGAGGCATAAAACGAGCAATGGCACTCTAGAATGACACCCGAGAGCCTTTAGCCGGGGCGGAGGAGGGAGGTGTCAGCCACGTCACCACTGTCAGCCCCTCCTCTTAGGGCGTCCAGGGTGCTGTAGGCCTATTATTTGCTGACCCCGGGCTTGGTGTCGTGTCTGGCGTCGTCCATGCGTGAGGGGGTGGCGTGGGGGGCGTCTGCAGGCTGGTGTCTCAAAGGTTTGCCGTGGACACCATCTCTGTGTGGACTCCTACTTCCTCCTCTTCCTCTTCGTCTGAATGTGCAGGGAGGATGTAGATGTGGAGCGTGCTGGTGTTTATTTGGGGTTTTGTTTCGTTTTTTCTGTATTGTGGGTCTGGTTTTAGTTTTTTGAGCTGGTTGTGGCTTAATTACGTATTGCTAATTGTTTTTTTATAGTTTGTGTGAGCTTTAAGTGGTTTGTGAATGGAGGAGACTGGTGTTTATTTGGGGTTTTGTTTCGTTTTTTCTGTATTGTGGGTCTGGTTTTAGTTTTTTGAGCTGGTTGTGGCTTAATTACGTATTACTAATTGTTTTTTTAAAGTTTGTGTGAGCTTTAAGTGGTTTGTGAATGGAGGAGACTGGTGTTTATTTGGGGTTTTGTTTCGTTTTTTCTGTATTGTGGGTCTGGTTTTAGGTTTTTTGAGCTGGTTGTGGCTTAAATACGTATTACTAATTGTCTTTTTATAGTCTGTGTGAGCTTTAAGTGGTTTGTAAATGTTTTATTTCGTGTTTTTTAGGGTTTTGTGGCCCTGTTTTTAGTTTTTTCTTGGCTGGTTGTATCTCAAAGGTATGTTATTTGTTGGGGTTTATAGTATGTGAGGTATAGGGGAATGGCTAAAGGGAAGTTTGTATACCCTATATGGAGGGTATACTGATATGTTTATTTGGGTATTAATTTATATTTTTCCCAGTATTGTGTCTATATTAAGGTTTTGTGGGGTGCTTGTGGTTTTAGCGATGTGTTACCAGTTGGGTTTTATATAGTCTGTGGGGTTCAGGAGATCGAATATGCCCTATACCCCTATATATGTCAAGCTCACTGCATGCTGTTTAATTATCTGGGTTTAATTTTGTGTTTTTTAATGTTTCGTGGGTCTATTATAGGTTTTGTGGGGTGGTTGGGTTTTAAAGATGTCACTTGTATGAGCTTAATTTATATAGACTGTGTGCTTGAGGACACTGCTGCATGTTATAATTTATCCTGGGTTTTATTGTTTTGTTTTCCTGTATTTAGGGTTTAAGGTTTTGTAGACTGGTTGTGCTTAAAAGATGTGTTACTTGTTGGGTTTTAAAGTCTGTGCATGTGAATTGAATTGAATTGAAATATTTATTATTGTAAAGTAAAACAAAAGGACACGTATATACTTGCTGTTTATCGCGGTTTTATTTTGTTTTATTCCTTTACTGTGGGTCTTATTTACTTAGTTTACTTAGTAACGTCTAGGCCAACGTATCTTAAAAATGTGTTACTTGTTGGGTTCTATACTGTGTGCTTTAGAGAGGTAATTGGTGTCATGCAAGGAGGATTGTAAGTGGAAGTCATTTTCCCATGTTTTCCTTTCTGTCATCATCTTTGTGCCTATGTATGAGGGGTTTTATCATTATACAGCCTGTTTTATTCATCCAGAACAGCCTGTGTAGTTCATAATAGTTATAAAACAGATAGATCGAGGTATAGAGCATGTGTACGTGTATGTGTTTTTCTTTCATATTTTCCTCTGGGTGAACGTCCTGTACATGGTCATGGTGCATTATTATTATTATCATTATTATTATTATTATACTATTATTATTATTATTATTATTATTATTATTATTATTATTATTATTGTACTATTACTATTATTATTGTTATCATCATGTCGTTCGGTCCCCCCTACCATATATCTTTTTATAGTTTCCTGGTGCTACTTCCACATGTATCCCTATAGTTGTATAATCACGTCACTATAATTATATGTACTTCCTGGGGGTTGGGATGGCATGTTCCTCCCTTCTCCTTTGTTGTTTACTTGCAACAATAAAATATCAATCAAACATATCATGTCGCTCGATCATGCCTCGCTTATTAATTGTCTGTGCTCGCTATTCCTCGAGATATTAGCGTATTCCTCTCACACAGTTATTTAATATGAGGACGACGGAATAAGAGAGGACGAAAAACATGTTAATCTTCCTCCACAATGGTAAACACTTCCTCCTGCACCGCCAAGGTCAGGAGCGGCGAGATAAACAGCGATATTCTTCTCCCGCACAACCCCGGCCCTTATGCGACACTATGCACTCCACTCCCTCCATGCACAGCTTCGCCATTTGCGGGTTCGCGTGGAGGAACGGTGGAAGGAAATCGAGATATATAACTTAATTATTAACGTATCAGATTTTCCATTACGACTATTTTCCAAGGTCACAAAAGATTCACCTGGTTTTCATAGGTGGTTTTCCCCCTCCCTTGTTGTGCTTTCCTTCCTACCATTGTATCTTTTTAATTTCATGGTGCTCCCTACACATGTATTAATAGTTGTATAATCACACTCTGTCCTGCCTGGGGGTTGGGATGGCATGTTCCTCCCTTCTCCCTTGTTGTTTACCTGCAACAATAAACTATCAATCAATCTGTTCAAAAGGTGCATAAGTCGTGTTATTAAACTATTACAAGGATCACATAAGTCCATGAATATCCCAGCAACTTCTACAAAGGACTTTTTAAACAGGCGAACATTTTCCCTCCCTCTCTCCCTCCCTCCAACATAACACAGCATCACTAACCCCGTAAATGAGCCAAATTGAGACTCAGACAAAGAACGAAACACACGAAGAAAGAAAGAGAGGAAGGATCCAGGAATTAAGGAAGCGGGATGGTTATGGAAGGGGAGGGAGGAGAGAGAACGATCGAGAGGAAGGGAGAGAGGAGCGTATATAATAACTAATAAATGTCATACAACACTGTTTTGGCCCTTCCCCAAATCTACGAACATGTTGCTTATAACACAAAACTACTGGCAATTATGGCTGAAATTCCGCCCACAGCTCAATTAAGTCAGCCAGCAGAGCGTGGAGGAATGTATAGCTACTAATTTAAGTAGACTGTCATAACGCATGTCTATTAAGTTCGGTTATGTACAACGCTCTATAGTGAAACTTCTTTATTGTCAAGTTGTCGCGTGTTCGAAGACTTTTTGGGGAAATTGAAAGATAACGTGATAGCGGCATGCAACTTGTGGAGATAAGCTGTTCCTATATGGCGGTTCATAATGGTTTTATTGCATGTTTCCGGTGAAAAAATGCTGATCTCTATGACTATGCTGTGAAAGTAGAAATTGGATGTTCTGTCTGGCGTAAAACATGCATTATAAAATTCATTAAAATAAAATATATCCTGTTCAACCCGAGGTGAAGTGACTGCCTCGAGGTGGGCGTGGGCAGACTCGACAGGCAGCACCGCGACGCCCGCCACGCCCGTGCGACTTGGGTTTTATTTATTTTTTATTTTTTTTTCCTGTATTGTGATTGTTTTTATAGGCTTAGTGGAGTGTTTGTAGTTTTAGTGACGCGTTATTATTACTTTTTTATAGTCTGTGGGCTTGACTTAAGTGGTTTGTAGACCCATTTTTTTCCAGTATTGTGATTGTTTTTAGGCTTTGGGGAGTGTTTGTAGTTTTAGTGATGCGTCATTATTTTTTTTTTATAGTCTGTGGGCTTGACTTAAGTGGTTTGTAGACCCCTTTTTTCCAGTATTGATTGTTTTTAGGCTTTGTGGAGTGTTTGTAGTTTTAGTGACGCGTTATTATTATTTTTTTATAGTCTGTGGGCTTGACTTAAGTGGTTTGTAGACCCATTTTTTTCCAGTATTGTGAGTTTTTAGGCTTTGTGGAGTGTTTGTAGTTTTAGTGACGCGTTATTATTACTTTTTTTATAGTCTGTGGGCTTGACTTAAGTGGTTTGTAGACCCATTTTTTTCCAGTATTGTGAGTTTTTAGGCTTTGTGGAGTGTTTGTGGTTTTAGTGACGCGTTATTATTTTTTTTATATAGTCTCTGGGCTTGACTTAAGTGGTTTGTAGACCCCTTTTTTTCCAGTATTGTGATTGTTTTTAGGCTTTGTGGAGTGTTTGTAGTTTTAGTGATGCGTTATTATTTTTTTTTATAGTCTGTGGGTTTAATTTAAGTGGTTTGTAAATGGGGGTCGGTTTATTTGGGTTTAATTTCGTGTTTTTTTTCCTGTATTGTGGCTCTGGCTTTAGGTTTTGTGGGGTGTTTGTGGTTTTAGTGACGCGTTATTATTTTTTTTATATAGTCTGTGGGCTTGATTGAAGTGGTTTGTAAATGGGGGTCGGTTTATTTGGGTTTAATTTCGTTTTTTTTCCTGTATTGTGGCTCTGGCTTTAGGCTTTGTGGAGTGTTTGTGGTTTTAGTGATGCGTCATTATTTTTTTTATATAGTCTGTGGGCTTAATTGAAGTGGTTTGTAAATGGGGGTCGGTTTATTTGGGTTTAATTTCGTGTTTTTTTTCCTGTATTGTGGCTCTGGCTTTAGGTTTTGTGGGGTGTTTGTGCTTTGAAAACGTGTCACTATAGTTCTTTTTTATAGTATCATGCAGCCTTTCCCAGCAAGCATTACTACGTGGCTGTGTCCTATAATGCATTTACTGGTGTCATAAAGGGTCTGCAGGTGTTAAGAGATATGGGATAATGTAGAAATAATGTTTGTTTCTTGTGGGTGTGGTCTATTCTGTCAGTTCGTGGAGTTATCTCATTCACGGGCGGTTTGGTACATAAAACCCGCGAACAGCAGGCACTGAGAATTCTTTAACCCCTTCACTGCGGATTTCCTACAAGAAGACATCACCAGGCTACAGGAATAGAACAAAAAGTGGCTGACCGCTACAATTCAATGAAGAAAAATGTAAAGTCCTGCACCTTGGGAGGGGATATCCAGCATACCGATACCACATGGGAAACACTACACTATCCACCACAGAGGCAGAGAAAGACCTGGGAGTGTATGTTACCAGGCTACCAGTGAAGGCGAAATCTGTGCCAATTGCAGCGGACGGGTTAAGTAAAGAAACAAAAATAGAATAGATCATGCACGGGCTCTGGGATTAGATATGTACACTGAATATTAGAAAGAAGAAAGCTGAAATTAAAATGGAATAAAAATAAATTCTACCGCAGCACTATAGCTGTTGGTAGGTCCTCAGACTTTTACATGGCGCCCCATGACACTCAATAAATCAGAAAGGATAGAAATGGAATCTGTCCCCCCTCTCTCTCCAACACTGATCTCGCGTTGCGTTAGTGTTTTTAACGTGATATAAGGGTTGCTTTCGGGTCCATGGCACAAGCGTCTAGCATTGAATGGGAGAGAGAGAGAGAGAGAGAGAGAGAGAGAGAAAAAAAAAAAAAAGTTGCATTCACACAGCTGATAACCAGTTCCCATCTGGAATGTGTTGTGTTTACTTATAATTATATTCCATTCCTTTTAATAAGTGAAGTATTTTCTAAAGAGAATCTCCAGCACTTGTCTTTATAGGGCTCATTGTAGATTTGCTAAGAGCAGATATCCCTATCATACAGCTCTACTATATGGGTGATGGTACTGATATGGTACTACTAATAAATAGAGTAATGGTAATAAGCATCTATGAACAGTAAAGTATAGATTTAGGAGAGAAATAGGCAGGCATTGGTTTAGTAATAGGGTGGTGGGGAATGGAATAGACTAAGCAATCACATAGTTAGTGCAGGGACGATAGCTTGTTTTAAGAGTAGACTGGATAGCTACATGGACGAGGATGACTGGTGGTAGTGTAGTGCTGGTCGAATGAGAGTTGAAGCTGATGGTAATAATGACAGTTGATACTAAAAACGGTAGAAGTAGTAGTAGTAAAACCCTAATAATAAAATAATGATAGATAATAATAATAATAATAATAATGACACTCACGATAATTATCCTAGCAATAACAATACAGTAATAGCACTAGCACATCACTGGTCTTGCGTTTTATCCTTGTAGGGAGTGAGTTCAGCACTGTGCGTAACTCTCATGGCCTCACTGCAGGGCTCTTAAAGGAACTGCATACAACCTGCGGTACCTCATCCATCAATCCATCCACCTCGTCTATCTACCCACCCTACAGCTCTTCTCTATCTGTCTGTCGGTGGTGACCCAACAGGCTGACCCGCACCTTGAAGAAGCCTGACCGGGGCATGAAGGTCAATTACACACATGTTTAGTCTAAAATGTCGGCCTTTATGGCAAAAAAACACTACAGGATATTTAAAAAACTCCAGAGAAAATTCATCTTTCTACAAGCAATGTGACCGAGAGAGAGAGAGAGAGAGAGAGAGAGAGAGAGAGAGAGAGAGAGAGTAATAATAATTAATGACAATAACTTATGCACTTAATTGTACTACATGGCAGCCTGTGACTAAATCATTAACAATATAATAATAATAATAATAATAATCAGCATCACCATCCTTGCCTCTGAGTAAAAATAAAAAAAATGAGCTGCACCATTAATTAAGGATGCACAATAATAATAATAATAATAATAATAATAATAATAATGAGGCAACAAGCATGACCATCAACCAAGCAAGTGTAACACAATCGAACAAGCGACAGAAGCAGCGCACTAACTCGATGTCACTGAAATAATAATAATAATAATAATAATAATAATAATAATAATAATAATAATAATTAAAGCAGCATTATGTACAAAGGCCCCAAATTCCATCTTGGCAGCATAAAATAAACTACAAATATTCTTCTCAACCTTTCAACAAAGTTTCCTTAAATAAATACATAGAAATATCCCTTCGTTGGTGATAACAAAGGGATGCAGACAGTAGTAATAATAATAATAATAATAATAACTAGTAATAATAATAGCCACATCAGTGATTAGTAATACTAGATAGCAATAAATAACTGCAATAATAATTAATCGTTAGGTTCTGTTGTAAAAAATGTTGTACACTTTAGAGACAAAAACGAAAACTATACATAACTTAAGAAGCGAGATCCCTCTTGTACAGCAAAATTATTTCCTTCCCTGCATGACAAGGAAGATACCGGGCAGTACCTTAGTAACAATAGTAGTAGTAGTAGTAGTAGTAGTAGTAGTAGTAGTAGTAGTAGTAGCATGGTAGTAATAGTAGTAATATCATGTGGAAATTACATTAGTTTTAGTTTGTAGTAGTAGTAGTAGTAGTAGTAGTGGCACTATGGATGAATCATACTAATATACATAAAAAAGAAAGACACTTTTTACCATCACTATGTGTCTGTATATGTGCATCTGCCTGTCTGTCTGTCTGTCTGTCTGTATGTATAAGTGAATGAGCAAATGCCTCCATGCAAAGATTGTCTGTGTACGCGTGTGAACCTGGTCTGTGTGCGCAAGTGAACTATCAACAGCTTCGTTACATACACAAAAGATTTTCAGCAGCGGTATACAAACGTTTATAAAATGAGGACGACGGAGTTAAGAGAAGACGAGAAACACGTTAACCTTCCTCTGCGGTGGTGAACAACTTACGTACATACTTCCTACTGCACTACCAAGGGCAGGGGCGGGTGAGGTGAGGTCAGGTCGGGTGAGGTCAGGTCATAAGAAATAAGGGTCGTTGGGGAGGAGCCTTGCAGTCTCCCTTATTTAGCATCTTTAATATTACGAGTAACAAATATACATATCGATTCTTATTTATATATATATTTTTGTCATTTTTTGTCGGTTTTAAGTACATTATTTAACACACTGGGGAAGGAGGGAAGGAAGGAAAGGAAGGCGAGGAGGAAGAAGGAGAAGGAGGAGGAGGAGGAGGTTATGGTTAGGGTAAGTGTGTGTAGTGTAAATGGTGTAGTGGGGTGATGTACAACAGGGCTGGGGTGTAGGGGTCAGGAGGGGCGAGGTCATAGTGATACAACAAGAAGGGAACATTCAAAGTACAAATGTTTTCTTGGGCTCCATGGCCTACACAGGCTCGCCTTCACATTCATCCGTAAGGTGCGGGTGGTGGTGGTGGTGAGGGTGGGAGTAGGAGAGAGAGAGGAGGAATAAAGTACAAGCAAACTATAAGAGAAAGAGGAGAGGTAGAAATAGAGGAATAAAGAATAGTAAAAGTCCATTAATCCATTTTCCACTAGTCAAAATTCATTAGTTAAAAGAAGAAAAGAAAAAAAAGTCATAATTCTTGATGGCAGGAAATTGAGATCTGAGAAAAAGTTGACCAAATTTGAGCGTAGGAAATCATCAGTCCGTAATGGATTGACGGACTTTTGCTCTGTATAAAAGAGATGGGGTTAGGTTCACTCATTTGTCATTTCCTCATATACGCAATCCCATGGTCATTAGTCACTTTTCATTGATTAGTAAAAAATTCTGCTAGGTATGTAAGTTTGAAATGCTCGCTATTGCTACTATACACATTGTCCTCTTCTTAAATCCTGGCTTGTGTGTGTGTGTGTGTATTTACCTAGTTGTGGTATACGGGGAAGATGCTACGCTCATGCTGTCCCGTCTCTATAATCTCCTATAATCAAACTCGGACTTAGAATCATGAATTGTCTTTGTGTGAACCTCATCTTTTTCAGGCCATTCCTTGTGTGTGTGTGTGTGTGTGTGTGTGTGTGTGTGTGTGTGTGTGTGTGTTTACCTAGTTATATTTACCTAGTTGTAGCTTTATGGGGCCTGGGCTTACGTTCATGTGGTCCCGTCTCCATATCTGTATTTGTCCAACTTTTCCTGTGTGTGTGTGTGTGTGTGTGAGTGAGTGAGTGAGTGAGTGAGTGTGTGTGTGTGTCCTGTGCCTCTCCACTGTTATAATGCCCTATGTATGTATGTATGTATGTATATATGTATGTACAGGTATGTATATCAAAACAGTCAGCATTCACAGTACATATATACACATTATTTTCTCCACCACACATCACAACCAGCACACTCACCACCACCACCACCACCACCATCATCACCACGCACATTAGAGTGAGGTCAGTTAGTACGGTCATAAAGTAACTAGTAATGGTGACAATATATCAACATGCACAATAACAAATGAGAGGGTTCTTAGGATTTATAACATCTCACTGGCTGTACCGTGCCCCCCTCTCCGTGGTTTTGTTTGACTTCAACTCTGTACATTATTATTAAAACTGCTTCTTATTTTTCACGCTTAAGTATTTTTATTTTTATTGCCCCTCTACACACACACACACACACACACACACACACACACACACACACAAAATAAATATCTAACCGTACAACCAAAAGAAAATATATAATGAGAGATGAGAGCGAGAGCAAGAGAGAGAGAGAGAGAGAGAGAGAGAGAGAGAGAGAGAGAGAGGCAGTGTCCCGATTATTCCACGATCCCTTGCGTTATGGCACAATAAGCGATCCTAGTTCAAATAAAGCTTTGTAAATAAGTCGTCTACACAGCTACTCCGTTTCCTCGCCAACGTTCATGAAAGCACGCAAACCTTAACCCACGAAGTAGTCAAAGTTAAAATAAAAAATCATTATTCCTGATCAGATACATAAAATTATCTGGATTCAAAGTTAAAATAAAAAATTACTATTCCTGACGAGATACAAAAAATTACCTGCATTCAAAGTTAAAATAAAAAAAATCACTATTCCTGATCACATACATAAAATTACCTGCATTCAAAGTTAAAATAAAAAAAAAAAATCACTATTCCTGATCAGATACATAAACTTACCTGCCTTCAAAAAAAAAAAAAAAAAAAAAAAAAAAAAAAAAAAAAAAATCACTATTCCTGATTACATACATAAAATTACCTGCATTCATTAATTCTTCTTACGAGAGGCAGCACCTGATCATTTTTAGGTTGAGTCTGGCTGTGTAAGTCAATTTTTTATCCTATTACTGATATGTAAATTCCTATTGCTGAAAATACACTTTCCTTTTAATGTCTCATGTGTCCCAAAACTGTCTAATTATACTGCTTTCCATCATATGTTTACTAGCTCCCATAATTAATTAAATGGCACTAATTGCATGGGGGACTTGCTCGGAGGGAACGTCGAGGGTGGAAACGGCGGGTGAGTGAAGCAACGTGCCCCCTGGCGTATGCTGCCTGTTAGTTAATTGTTTTTTTCTCCTTTGCCTTCCTCCTTTATACAAGTTCCTATTTTCAGCCGTTGCTTTGAGCCTCCCGATACACATAACAAAGAAATCACCTTCCGGCAGACTTCCTCCTTGGCAAAGAAAGGAGAGTAAAGGCTACAAAGAAATGCTAAAAAGCCTCACCAGTACATATGATAAAAAAAGTAAAGAAATCAACCTAACAAAGGCTACAAAGAAATGCTAAAAAGCCTCACCAGTACATATGATAAAAAAAGTAAAGAAATCAACCTAACAAAGGCTACAAAGAAATCCTAAAAAGCCTCATGGCAACATATGATAAAAAAAAATTAAAGAAATCAACTTAACAAAGGCAATAAAGAAATCCTAGAAAGCCTCATGACAACATACGATAAAAAAAGTAAAGAAATCAATCAAACAAAGGCTACAAAGAAATCCTAAAAAGCCTCACCAGTACATATGATAAAAAAAGTAAAGAAATCAACCTAACAAAGGCTACAAATAAATCCTAGAAAGCCTCATGACAACATACGATAAAAAAAAATGTAAAGAAATCAACCAAACAAAGGCTACAATTAAATCCTAGAAAGCCTCATGACAACATACGATAAAAAAAAATGTAAAGAAATCAACCAAACAAAGGCTACAAATAAATCCTAGAAAGCCTCATGACAACATACGATAAAAGAGTAAAGAAATCAATCAAAATAATTCTCAAACATAATAATAAAGGATATCGTCACCTTCATAAACAAACCACCTAAGTCATTATTTTCTACTTTACAGGAAATCAGAAAAGAACTCTCATTATCTTATTTGGCTTAAGATTTAGGCAGAAATTAAAAGGTCAATTCTGGAACACTCAAACCCGGAATGGCGAAGGCAACTATACAAAATTGGGCGTCACATGATGAAAAATTGATGTAAACAAAAACCTGGAAATAGTTGAAAAATTACTTAGGCGATTATTTTATGAGGGTGACGATATGCTCTACTTATCCAGCAATCTAATGAAAGAGTGCAAACGTAAACACACACACGAACACACAAACACTGAGAGGAATTGATAAGTAGTATAAGTAAAGAAAGACCCACTTGTACACAGACAAATTATACACCAAGAAGTACGTAACAATAATAAAAATAAAAATGAAAACAAAAAAATAGTCTATCCACACGCAACTTGTTCCTTGAGACCCGAAGCTTATACATTCACTACGCAATAACACATTTTTCCTAGCAATTATAATTTTTTTTGTGTCTTTCCCGAAGCCCCGAGTTTGAGATCATTTCCTTTGTGAATTTGTAACTACATTTGTCAGGGAACACACACCATTTTGCAGGCAACTTTCCAATTATTAGGACGCTATTCCATAAAAATGAGGTGATATAGAGATGGATAGAGTGCATAAAGAAGAAGATGGATAAATTGCATAACAGAAACAGACAGGATGTGAATGATTGTGTAAAGAAGAAGAAGAAGAAGAAGAAGAAGAAGAAGAAGGATAGATTGCATTAAAGAAACAGACAGGATGTGAATGATTGTGTAAAGAAGAAGAAGAAGAAGAAGAAGAAGAAGAAGGATAGATTGCATTAAAGAAACAGACAGGATGTGAATGATTGTGTAAAGAAGAAGAAGAAGAAGAAGAAGAAGAAGAAGAAGGATAGATTGCATTAAAGAAACAGACAGGATGTGAATGATTGTGTAAAGAAAAAAGAAGAAGAAAAGAAGAACAAGATGGATAGGTTACATAAAAGATGGATAGGTTGCATAAAAGAAACAGACAGGACATGAATGATTGTGTAAAGAAGAAAAAGGAGAAGATGGATAGATTGCATAAAAGAAAGACAGTGTGAAAAGAAGAAGAAAAGAAGAAGGATAGATTGCATTAAAGAATCAGACAGAACATGAATAATTGGAGTAAAAGGAGACAATGTAGCAGGAACAGCAACCCATTATGAAAGACATGAAAAAGCTGAAGAAGAAGAAGAAGAAGAAGAAGAAGAAGAAGAAGAAGAAGAAGAAGAAGACAGTAAATACCAAAGAACAGTTGATTTTCATTTTGACAGTACTTGGTTATCAGACATTACGAGGACGGACAATCATTGAAAGTCTCGCCTCGTAATAAAAATGAGAAAACAGACAAAAGAAGATGACCAGCAATTGTCTAACTTAGTGACCAAAATTGAGAGACTTGAAAAACGACAAAGATGAGAAAACAGACAGAAACAGACGACCACCAATTGTCGAACTTAGTGACCAAAAATGAGACTTGAAAAACGACAGACAAAAATGAGAAAACAGACAGAAACAGATGACCACCAATTGTCTAACTTAGTGACCAAAAATGAGACTTGGAAAACGAGACAAAAATGAGAAAACGGACAAAAACAGACGACCACCAATTGTCGAACTTAGTGACCAAAAAATGAGACTTGAAAAACGACAAAAATGAGAAAACAGACAGAAACAGACAACCACCAATTGTCTAACTTGTGACCAAAATTGAGACTTGAAAAACGACAGACAATCACCAAATGCTTAACCTCGTATTAAAAAAAACAAAATTAAGGAAAAGCGCATGAATGAAAAGTTAACTGGAAAGGTGCGTACAAATTGGAGAGCATTCCCGACTGCTGTGATGCCCGTAGTGACCCTGTGTGACCCATTGAGGGGGGGGAGGGAAGGAGGGACTGATGGAAGTATGTGAGGAGGTAGGGAAGAGCAGCAAGATGGCTTAAGAGATTCAAAGATGGAAGAAGTCTCGCTTAAGCACAAACCAAATCAACGAAAATAATGACGTTAAGAATAATGACAGTGACGGAGTATACGTAAATAAATAAAAGGTAAATAAATAATAAGACTTGCGAACACGTTAACAGCACAGTCGATCATGTTTTTCATTCGGATTCTTAATTGGGTGGAGTTTACTTTGTCCTTCCTTGAGCTGAGAGTGGAGAAGGGCTATACACACACACACACACACACACACACACACAGGCCAGTATTACCCAGTTCCTGAGCAAAAAACAGTTTCCACCACAAACATTATTACCACACACCTAACTCTTCTCCGCAGGGTTCAATAACGGTGAGCCACGTGAACTGAGCATGTACTTTCATAAAATACACTACCGCTATGGAAACGCACACACACATGCACCAGAAAACAGCCACATGTGAGCGTCAAGGGATGGAGGAAGTGGAGGAGGTGGAGGGGGTGGAGGAAGAGGAGGAGGAGGAGGAGGAAAGACTTAATTTGTTATGTGCTGATTTGTACTCCTTCTGGTCTCTCTTTCCTGTAATCTGTCGTTGCGTCAAGTAGATCAAGTCCACTGTTTGTTTATCCTTTGCTCCTTTCGTATTAGTTAGGGTCTGTACATGTCGAGTCTATCCGTCGTTTTCTCCTCTTGTATACATCTGTTTCTTATATCATCTCTTTTTTCCCTTGTTTCCTTCCTATTAGCCTCTTACGAAATCAATCTTCTGTTTCGTGTTAAAATTCGGCTGTTTGTTTTCTCCATTTTCTTCCTTTGCTCTGTACGTATTGAGTCTATTTGTCGTTTTCTCCTCTCGTATATCTGTTTCTAATATCATCTCTTTTTCCCCTATTTCCTTCCTATTAGCCTCTTATGAAATCAATCTTCTGTTTCGTCTTAAAATTCGGTCATTCATTTTCTCAATTTTCTTCCTTTGCTCTTTATATATTGAGTCTATTTGTCGTTTTCTCCTCTCGTATATCCGTTTCTTACATCATCTCTTTTTCCCCTATTTCCTTCCTATTAGCCTCTTACGAAATCAATCTTTCGTCTCTCTTTCATAATTCACTTTCGTCTTAAAATTCGGTCATTCATCTTCTCCATTTTTTTTTTCTCTGCTCTGTACATTATGAGCCTTTCTGCACTATTTTCTTTCCTTGTTTCTGCTGTCTTAAAACTCCGTCACTCATTTCCTTCATTTTTTCCTTTGCTCAATACATAACGAGCTTGTCTGCACTTTATTCCATTTTTCCTTCTCGTCGTAAAGGGCGCCACACGTCAGTAACTACGACGCCAACACTACGACCAGCCCTTATGCCCTTCAGCTTTATTCACTATTTGGTCGTTTGGAAAGCACTCGTTCAAACAGTTGCTTCGACACTTTAGTCAGCCCTCCTTTCCTTAGTGTGGAGATATTGCGACTTGCGATTTTCTTTTATTTTGCTGTTTTTTTTCTTCGACACGTCCGAGATCACAGCGGCATCTTTTCTATATAACAATCATACTTTTTTAATTTTTTTTTATATGGAGATACTGTGACTTGCGATTTTCTTTTGTTTTTCCGTTTTTTTCTTCAACACGTCCGAGATCACAGCGGCATTCTTTCTATATAACAATCATATTTTTTTCTATTTTCTTTTTTTTTCATTTTCTTATACACATTCATGATCGCAGTCGTCATTTCCGCGCAAGCTCTGTAACTTAACTTCTTTTTTTTCTTCTTAATTTCCATTTTATATAAACACCCAGAATCACAGGGACTTCCAATCTCTATAACCAGACTTATTTATTTTTTCTCTTTTCTTTTTATACACATCAAAGTGAGATTATTTTTCTGCATAAGCTCTGTGACTAAATTTCCTTCTCTCTTTCCAATCGTTTATGACATTTCTTTTTTCTCTTTTCTTTTTATACACATCAAAGTGAGATCATTTTTATGTATAAGCTTTGTGACTATATTTCCTTCTCTCTTTCGAATCGTTTATACACATTTGCGATCACAGTGGCGTCAATCCCTTATAACCTCTAAGCCACACCACCATCACCTCAAGATCTAGCAGTAAGAGTTCCTTCCACTGTTTCGCTCCACCTTCGCACACTGGTCAGGATTCTCGTAAGCTTCCGCCTCCCACACTTACATAACATTTTCACGTTTCACCCGATAATGCCCCAAGATTCCTGCATCAACTTCCTACGTACTTGACATATGCTACCTAACGCCTCGGCCCTATTAGTACACGACTCTCCTGTCTTTATTCCTGTCTTCTATCGGTATCCATGGCACTGAATAGATTGTACATACACCTTATACCTCCTTAGTAATGATCTATGTTTTCCCTCCCATCACCAGCGTCGTATTAAAAGCTCTAATAGAAAGAGATATCCGACAGCATTTATTTAACTAACAGCTCTAAGTGAAGCGTCCCCCCAACAAGCAACCAACCAACAAGTCGTCAACAGCCATTTAGAGAAGAGTTTATGCACAGCCACGAACAGCCGGAACAGTGAACGGATGAAAAATGAATCAACAGTTGCTTTCCGACAAGACTTTCAATGGCGGGAGGCTGGCAGAATTGAACAAATGAAAAGAATCTTGCCGGAGCCTCACCACACGCTACAAAACGATCTATTAACCATACCATTACCATTCCAATTACTTAACAGTCTTTGCCAGTCCCTTCGCACCCCTCCCGTCTTCTTAGGCTCTCAGAAAACACTAAAACAGATAAAAAAGATTGTGTGCTGTCCAAGACTTTCAAGAGTGTGAGGCTGGCAAAATCCCTTCACTCCTTTCCCATGTTCTAACAACCTCTTAACCAGTCCTTTCACACCCTGCTCAAGCTCAACACCCTTCCCCTTCTCTAACAGTCCCTCACAGAACAATAACAGTCTACATTAGTTGTTCCCCCTTCTAACAGTCTTGAGTGGCACTTGATACCATTTTTATGCTCTAACAGTTTTCACCACTCCCTTCACACCCTCTAACACACTTTCACATCCCAATAACAAGCTCACATCCTTCTCGTAACAAGATCACACACCTCTCAGGGCTTACAATAGCTCTCTGAAGGTGTTACTATAGGCCAATTTCTCATGGTGTTTCTTCGTCATTTCAACAGACTGATATCATTCACACACTTTCAGGGTAGCCTTGTAGGAGTTAACAGACAGCCTCAACAAGCTCTAAGACATCTTCAAAGACTTTAGATTCTAGATAGCTTCCAATACCTTAGTTATGCTCCACTTAGCTTCAAACTCTATCAAATGCTCTTCAATAGGATAGCCTTGTAAGAGTTAACAGACAGCCTCAACAAGCTTTAAGACATCTTCAAAGACTTTAGATTCTAGATAGCTTCCAATACCTTGGTTATGCTCCACTTAGCTTCAAACTCTATCAAATGCTCTTCAATAGGATAGCCTTGTAAGAGTTAACAGACAGCCTCAACAAGCTCTAAGACATCTTCAGACTTTAGATTCTAGATAGCTTCCAATACCTTAGTTATGCTCCACTTAGCTTCAAACTATCAAATGCTCTTCAATAGGATAGCCTTGTAGGAGTTAACAGACAGCCTCAACAAGCTCTAAGACATCTTCAAAGACTTTCGATTCTAGATAGCTTCCAATACCTTAGTTATGCTCCACTTAGCTTCAAACTCTATCAAATGCTCTTCAATAGGATAGCCTTGTAGGAGTTAACAGACAGCCTCAACAAGTTTTAAGACATCAAAGACTTTTCAACGGGATAGCCATGATTGTAGACAGCTTTCAATACCTTAGTTGTGCTTCACTTAGCTTCAAACTCTATTAAATGCTCTTCAATAGGATAGCCTCAGTTACAGCTTTCAGATAGCTTCCAATACTTCTGTTAGACTCCAATCAGCTTCAAACTCTTTCAAACGCTCTTTAACAAGATACCCTCAGTTACAAAGCTTCCAGATAACTTCCAATACCTTAGTTAGGCTTCAAATAGCTTCAAACACCTTCAGTAACATAGCCTTGATGACATAGCTTCCAGATGGCTTCAATCACCACAGACAGCCTCAATAAGACCTGTAAATAACTTCAGAACTTTAAATAACAAAACCAACACTCTCCTAGCCCTCACATGGCTCTCAAAACAGCTCTCTCCTTTCCAGCATGTCAAGTATAGAGAAGGTGGCACTGGCTGGTAACCACATAACATTCTTAAAAGCTTCAGGATAGCCTCTAGAGAAATTTCAAGTCCCATTAGAATGTTGCTTGTCTAGGGTGGGACTTATTAACACTGTCACTCTCCCTAACTCTCCCTTTTCAGCATTATTAACAGCATCCTTATGACCTTCAACACCTTTAGAGCAGTGTCAAGGCCCACAAGTTTCAGCGTGGCACTGTACCGGCACTCACTGGCTCTCTGTAACACTCCCTTCTCAGCATTATTCAACAGCATTTGTGAGATCTTTTCCACAGCCTCAAGAGCACTGCCAAGGTCCACTAGTTTCAGCTTGGCACTGTACCGGCACTCACTGGCTCTTTGTGGCTCGCTCACTCTCAGGGGCAGCTAAGGTGTAGGCACTCACGATCTTGAGGCGTGGCTCCTCCTCCTCCTCCGAGTCTGAGTCCGAGTGGTCGTCGAAGAACACCTGCTCGCATATCACATCCCTCTCCAGCGACGCCGACACCTCCTCTTCCGTCAAGGTGAACTCCATCCCTCGCAGATCCCCCTCCTCCCCCACGGCTGGCTCTCTCGACGGGCTCCTCCCCTCCTCAGCCTCCATTGCCTCCTCTCTCCCACCATTCTCCTTCTCCGCTGCCTTCCCTCCACGTCTGTCCTTATGGCTGAAGGTTTGGTTAGGCTCAGGGTCTTCCAGGTCCTCATCCATCACCTCTTCATCAGCACTGTGTGGCATCTCGGTCATCTCTTGGTCCGACCCGTCAACATCAGGCTGCGGGGTGTGCCAGGAAGGAACGCCGCTCTGTGCCGAGGGTAGGATGGCCTTCACCGGGTCAAGCTCATCCCCCTGACCCTCGCCCTGGTCGTCCTCAGGTGCTGTATGGGCTGAGAGGTCAATGCTCAGTTCAGGCTCGCTGCTGGAGTCATCGGAGTCCGTTGAGGTGGGCACGACTCCTGGCCGGACTTGCCCCACAGCGAGAGGGTCCCGGGTGAAGTCAGGGGGCCTGTTCGGGGGGGTGAGGCGGCCCCGGGGCAACACCTGGTGGTATAGCGCGTGAGTCTCCAGGAGCATGGCAGCCAGGAAGACAGCAGGGCAGCGGGGACACATGTGGTGGGAGGAGGCGAGGCGGTGCTGCCGGCGGTGGTGGCGGAGGGCAAACTGGGAGATGAAGGCCGCCCCACACCAAAGGCAAGGATGGGAGGCGGGGGCGGTGACCTTGTGGGCGCGCCGCTCCCGCCCTCGCCTGTTCTGGAACCAGTGTGTGACCTGCCTCGGCCGCAGCCCCAAGCGCTTGGCCACCAGCCAGACTTCAGTGGTCCCAGGGAAGTGATTTTGCTGGTAGTGGCCGTCCAGCACCTGAGGGAAGGGGGGGGGGGGAAGAGAGAGAGAGAGAGAGAGAGAGAGAGAGAGAGAGAGAGAGAGAGAGAGAGAGAGAGAGTGTTTCAGTCAGCCAGTCTCTGCTAGTTACCCAGCCTTCATCATCATCATCATTATCATCAAGCCACAATAAGAAAAATCAGTGTAAAAAACTCCCACTGAAATATTCATTGTAAAAACTCCCATTATGTTATTCATCATTCATAAAAAAAAACCATTCTATTATTCATCATTGTAAATAAACTCCCATTATATTATTCATTATAAAAAAAAATCTCTCCTTCATAGGGCTGAATTTACACTAATTTTTGCTTGTATTTCTTTTCTTTTTTCTTTTTCGGGGGATTTACTTGTCATCATCGTATTATTCATTGTAAAATTTCCCACTGTATTACTTATCATTCATAAAAAAAGAACTCCCACTAATATTCATAAATCTTAATCGCTTTGACAACAACGCAACTCCAAACAAACCTTCAACTGCAGGCCTGTGAACGTTGCCTTGGCCGCTCTCTCCGGGGCGGGCGGCTGGGTGGTGGTGGCGTCGGTGGTGGTGGTGGAGGTGGTGTTGGTGGTGGCGGTGGTGGTGGTGGCTGTGGTGGTGTCCTTCCCTCCCTCACCTCCTGCCGCGTCCTCACCCATGAAGTTGACGCCGTGCCTGATCCAGTGAGTCTCCAGGGCGATGATGTTGCTGAACTCTTGTCCGCACATTGTACACATCTGCGGGGGTTTAGATATGGGTGTTGGAAAGTGTTCAAAGTGTAAGGCTCCTCCCAAAATTGACCCCTCTTTCAGCCACCTCCTTGGATTCTTTTTAGGAGCAGCGAGTAGCGGGCTTTTTGTTTTTTATTATTGTTTCCTTTTTTTGTGCCCTTGAGCTGTCTCCTTTGTTGTAAAAAAAATAAAAAAAAAATAAATAAATAAAAATAAATAAAAATGCCGAGAGCAGGTTGAAACTTAAGACAACAATTAAAAATACTTAAAATACTTAGGCTCATACAGGAAGAAACTTTATAATTCAAACCCAAAACACAACACAACTAACTAACACACACTCACCTGAGCCCAAGACGATTTGTGCATCTCCAGGTGAGTATCAAGGTCGGTCTGGCAGATGAACGCAGCGTCGCAGGTGAAGCAGGTCTTGCTGAGCACCCGCTGACTGCTGACGGCCAGGTGCTCCTCCATCACCTCTCGCCCACTCTCCTCAAGCTTGCGGATGTGCTGGTTTCTCCGCTCCTAGAAGGGCGAGGTGGAGACGGTGATAGGTTAGGTTAGGTTAGGTTTGGGCTAGACTAAGTTAGGTTAGGTTAGGTTAGGTTTGGGCTAGACTAAGTTAGGTTAGGTTAGGTTAGGTTTGGGCTAGACTAAGTTAGGTTAGGTTAGGTTAGGTTAGGTTTGGGCTAGACTAAGTTAGGTTAGGTTAGGTTAGGTTTGGGCTAGACTAAGTTAGGTTAGGTTTGGTTTGGTTTGGGCTAGACTAAGTTAGGTTAGGTTAGGTTTGGGCAAGACTAAGTTAGGTTAGGTTAGGTTTGGTTTGGGGTAGACTAAGTTAGGTTAGGTTAGGTTTGGTTTGGGCTAGACTAAGTTAGGTTAGGTTAGGTTAGGTTTGGGCTAGACTAAGTTAGGTTAGGTTTGGTTTGGGCTAGACTAAGTTAGGTTAGGTTTGGTTTGGGCTAGACTAAGTTAGGTTAGGTTAGGTTAGGTTTGGGCTAGACTAAGTTAGGTTAGGTTAGGTTAGGTTAGGTTTGGGCTAGACTAAGTTAGGTTAGGTTAGGTTTGGGCTAGACTAAGTTAGGTTAGGTTAGGTTAGGTTTGGGCTAGACTAAGTTAGGTTAGGTTTGGTTTGGGGTAGACTAAGTTAGGTTAGGTTTGGTTTGGTTTGGGCTAGACTAAGTTAGGTTAGGTTAGGTTAGGTTTGGGCTAGACTAAGTTAGGTTAGGTTTGGTTTGGGCTAGACTAAGTTAGGTTAGGTTTGGTTTGGTTTGGGCTAGACTAGGTTGTGTTATGCTAGCCCCTCTCCTCTCCTCTCTCTCTGTTCTTCCTTTCTTTATTCTTCCTCTAGTCCTTTGCCTCTAACTCACCCTTCCTGCCTCTTGTTCCCATTCCCTAACTCCTGTCCTTTCTCTCTCTATATGTTTTCTTTCACAACTCTTCCTCTTCCTCCTCTTACTCCCACACTTCCTGCCTCTTGTTCCCATTCCCTAACTCCTGTCCTTTCTCTCTCTCTATGTTTTCTGTCACAACTCTTCCTCTTCCTCCTCTTACTCCCACACTTCCTGCCTCTTGCTACCTTTCCCTAATTTCAGTCCTTCGACTCTTTCTCTCCCTCCATTCTTCCTCTCTTTACTCTTCCTCCTCTTACTCACACTCTTCCTGCCTCTTACTCCCCTTCTCTATCTCCCATCCTTCAACTCTTTTTCTCTCACTATTCCTCTTTTGTTTACTTTTTCCTTCCCTTTCCATATCTTGTCCTCTCTCTTTCCTTACCCTCTCTATCTTGCCCTCTCTCTCTTGCCCGCTCTCTTTCCTTCCCTTTCCATATCTTGCCCTCTCTCTTTCCTTCCCTTTCCATATCTTGCCCTCTCTCTTTCCTTCCCTTTCCATATCTTGTTCTCTCTCTTTCCTTCCCTTTCTGTATCTTGCCCTCTCTCTTTCCTTCCCTTTCTGTATCTTGCCCTCTCTCTTTCCTTCCCTTTCCATATCTTGCCCTCTCTCTTTCCTTCCCTTTCCATATCTTGTCCTCTCTCTTTCCTTCCCTATCCATATCTTGCCCTCTCTCTTTCCTTCCCTTTCCATATCTTGTCCTCTCTCTTTCCTTCCCTTTCCATATCTTGCCCTCTCTCTTTCCTTCCCTTTCCATATCTTGTCCTCTCTCTTTCCTTCCCCTCTCTCTCTTGCCCTCTCTCTCTTGCCCTCTTTCTCCCTCTCACCTTAAACCACATATGCACATGCAGCGGGTCCACCTCCAGCCTCCGAGCGATGAAGCCGATGTCCATGGGCTCGGGGAAGTTGTTGTCGCTGTAGTGCGCCTCCAGGACGGTGACGGTGAAGTTCTTCCACTGCGGCTTCGGTCCCAGGATGGTGAGGCGATGTGAGCCCATCCCCTGGTGGAGTAAAGCATTGGGTAAGGGTGTGAGAGGTCAATGTTTGAGTCTATATTAATTTTCTGCTCTCCCTTGATGGCCTTATATGAATCCCAATAATAATAATAATAACAACCCGTACATTAGCCTCAGTCTCCGGCAGGTGCGCCAGTTTGTGCGTCACCAGCAGGTCCTCGTTGGTGAAGGTAGCGTCGCAGCCCGCCGCGGAGCACACAAACTCCTGCGCCAGGCTCTCCCGCGCCACCCCGTGCACGGCCTCCTGGTGGTTCCTCAGGTTCCGCTCTGTGACGAAGGTTGACTTGCACTCCAGACACTCCACCGGCGGACTCTTCTCTGTGGGGGGTGGAGCGGAGGGCGGCGTGTGAGAGGGTATGGAGATGTGAGAGGAGGGTTTTAAGGAAGAAGGGGAGAGGAGGAGCCATCTTTGGGATTATGATCATAGAAGAGGAAAATGAGAAAATGAAAAGTGTGAGAGGCTGTGGAGTGTGAAAGGAGAGTTTAGAGAAGGAAGGGGAGAGAAGGAGCAAGGAGAGAAGGAGGAGGGTGAGAGGAGGAGGAGGAGGAGGAGGAAAAAGAGAGAGAGGAGATATCTTTGAGTCTATGATCAAGGAGAGAGAAAAATGAGAAAGAAAAGAGTGTGAGAGGGTGTGGGGGTGTGAGAGGAGAGTTTTAAAGAGGAAGAAGAAAGGAGGAGGAGGAGAAAAATAAGAGAAGAAAAAGGAGTGTGTTCGATAATGAAGAAAAATCAACTACTACCCCTTAATATAATCCAATCAATACCATGTAGCCATTTGATCCTCTCTCTCTCTCTCTCTCTCTCTCTCTCTTTCTTACATTCTCTTCCTTTCCTCCACACACACACACACACAAACAAACAAACACACCTACACAAACACACCTTACCCCACCCAACAAACACACACATGCACACACGCACCCCAAACACACTCACTCTCCCTCTGTTGCTTGCGATCCTTGCTTCGTCTATTTTGGAACCAGTGCATGATTTGACGGTACCGCACCCCAAGCCTCTTCGCAAGCAGACTCATCTCGGCAGGCATGGGGAAATTGTTCTCTCGGTAGTGCGTCGCCAGTATGCTCTGCTCCTCCTCGGTGTACTCAATCCGCTGTCTATTCAAGCTGCAGCGGCTGAGGGAGAAGTGCTGGATGAAGGAGGGACGGTCGGGGAACAGCGAACGGCACTCGAAGCAACGGATTGATGTGCAGAACTCCCGTCGTGCATCCGAGGGTGATGTCGGGGAGGCGGCGGATGGCGGGGACGGCGGCTGTCTCTTCCGTAGCCGCCGTTGTGAGCAGTGGTGCGACATGTGTTCCTTGAGGGAGATCAGCGACGCGAAACCCTCCTCACACGACGGGCATTTGTGTCCCGGGGAGTCGGTTCCGCTGTTTGAGGTTCCGTTCTCTGTCTCCTCCTCCGACTGTTCGTCCAGTATGCACTCCACTTGAAGGATCGGGTGACAGCCATCAAGGTCGTCCTCGAATGTCCCTCTCGAACCCCCGTCGTCAACCCCCTCGACATCCACATCCGAATCTTCTTCCTCGTTGTCATCTGTTTGTATGCTGACCCCCTTGCTGTTTTTTCTTTTTCTTTTCCCCTCGTCTTCCTCCTCCTCCTCCTCCTCCTCTTCTTCTTCCGCTGTCTGTGTCTCTCTTCCTATCTTCCGTTTCACTTGTTCATCGTCGTCTTCCTCCTCCTCGTCATCCTCGTCCATCAGGCTGCCTCCAACCTCTTCCTCCTCCTCCTCCTCTTCCTCTTCCTCATAATTTGATGGCTTCTTTTTCCGGTCCCCAAATTTACCTGGAAAAATAGCGGATGGTTCTTAAATTCAGGATATAATGGAAAAAAAAAATTAAAACAAGGATTTGCAACTCTTAAATATACCATAACAACTGTGGTCAACTGCATGATAAGAAAAAAGAAAAAAAGAAAACTGGAAAAAATAGAAAACAGCGCGACAAGGCTCATTCAGCGTCTCACCCGTGTGGCTCATGAGGTGGGTGTTGAGGACCGCCGGGTGGTTGAAGTACATCCAGCACTCGCCGCAGAAGTAGCTGGTCTTGTCCTTGTGACGCTCGCAATGAGAGTCGAAAGCCGAGCGACAGATGAACGCCACACTACACTTGTGACAGTGGAACGGCCCATCCTGGTCAAACTTGCCTGTGTGAAGGTGTGTGTGAGGAACGGAAGGGAAGGGGTGGTGATGGGAGGGTGGAGGGGAAGGGAAGGGACGGGATAGTGTGTGAGGATGTAAGGGATGGAGGAGAAAGGATGGGGTGAAGGGATGGTGAAGGGAAAGGGATGGGAGAGTGTGTGAGGAATGGAAGGGAAGGGATGGTGATGGGAGGGTGGAGGGGAAGGGAAGGGACGGGATAGTGTGTGAGGATGTAAGGGATGGAGGAGAAAGGATGGGGTGAAGGGATGGTGAAGGGAAAGGGATGGGAGAGTGTGTGAGGAATGGAAGGGAAGGGATGGTGATGGGAGGGTGGAGGGGAAGGGAAGGGATGGGACAGTGAAGGGAGGATGTAAGGATGGAGGAGAAAAGATGGGATGGTGACAGGAGGTTGGAGATAAAGGGATGGGACAGTGTGTGAGGAATGGAAGGGTTGGGATAGTGATGGGAGGGTGGAGGGGAAGGGAAGGGATGGGACAGTGAAGGGAGGATGTAAGGAAGGAGGAGAAAGGATGGGATGGTGACAGGAGGTTGGAGATAAAGGGATGGGACAGTGTGTGAGGAATGGAAGGGTTGGGATAGTGATGGGAGGGTGGAGGGGAAGGGAAGGGATGGGATTTCAATAATTCTTTCCTTCCTCTTAACCTTCGATCTTTCAAGCTTTCCTCCCTTCCTTCCCTTCCCTATTTCCTTCCTTCCTTCCTCCTTAACCTGTCTCTGCATGTCTTCTCTCCTTCCATCCTTCCTTCCTTCCTCCTTATTTTCTTCCTCCCTTCTTTCACTTCTCCCTTCCTTCCATTTGTCAATCTTTCCATCCTTCCTTTCCCTACCTCTCTCCTTCCTTCCTTCCTCCCTTTCTACACCTTTCTTTAGCTGTCTCCATTTTTTTTTCTCCCTTCCCTTCCTTGCTCTCCTTCCTCCTTGCTTGGCCTGTCTCCGCATTTTTTCCTCCTTTCATCCTTTCTTTCCATACCTCCCTCCTTGTTTCCTTCCTCCTTGAACCCTCTCCATATACTTTTCCTCCTTCCATCCTTCCTTACTTTCCCTTCCTCCCTCCCTCTATCCTTTCTTCCTTCCTTCCTTCCTCCCTCATCCTTACTTTCCCTTCCTCCCTCCCTATTTCCTTCCTTCCTTCCTCCCTCACTCACCTTCCTCCTTTAGCTGCCTCCGCATATTCTTCCGCGTGTTCTGGAACCAAGTCTTGACCACCGGGTACTCCACGCCAAGCTGGGTGGAGATGGCAAACTGCTCCACCGGCTCAGGGAAGTTGTTGTACTCAAAGTGGACCTCCAAGACGTCCCTCTGGCTGCCCGTGAAGTAGGTTGGGGTGCGGCGCCCTGCATGGGGACACAAGAGGAGGCTAGTGACTGGTAATGACTAGGGTAGTGCTCTGTGGTGTAGTGGTTAGCCTGCTCGCTACACAACTGAGAGGTCATGGGTTCAATTCCCAGGCGGAGTGGACACGGATGGGCGGTCTCCTTAACCCAGTAGCTGCGGGGATCATGTTTCTTACAGGCTGTGTAGTTATATTCATGTGTGTTAAATGGAATGAAACCTAACCTAACATTACCTTACTTTACCTAACCTTACCCAACCTAACCTAGCTTAACCTAACCTAGCTTAACCTAACCTAGCTTAACCTAACCTAACCTAACCTAACCTTACCTTACCTAACCTTACCCAACCTAACCTAACCTAACTTAACCTAACCTACAGCCAGACATACCTTACCTTACTTTACCTAACCTAACTTAACCTAACCTACAGCCAGACATACCTTACCTTACTTTACCTAACCTAACCTAACCTAACCTACAGCCAGACATACCTTACCTTACTTTACCTAACCTAACTTAACCTAACCCACAGCCAGACATACCTTACCTTACTTTACCTAACTTAACCTAACCTACAGCCAGACATACCTTACCTTACTTTACCTAACTTAACCTAACCTACATCAAGACATAACTTACCTTACATTAACTAACCTAACTTAACCTACAGACAGACATACCTTACCTACTTTTACCTAACCCACAGCCAGACATACCTTACCTTACTTTACCTAACCTAACTAACCCACAGCCAGACATACCTTACCTTAACCCACAGCCAGACATACCTTACCTTACTTTACCTAACCTAACCTAACCTAACCTACAGCCAGACATACCTTACCTTACTTTACCTAACCTAACTTAACCTAACTTACAGCCAGACATACCTTACCTTACTTTACCTAACCTAACTTAACCTAACTTACAGCCAGACATACCTTACCTTACTTTACCTAACCTAACCTAACCTAACCTACAGCCATTAAAATCAGACAAGTTCATTTCTACACTAATTCTTCTGCATAGTTTAATTCCTTTTATTCTCTTATTTCATTCCTTCTATCTTCTATTTTGGGGGGTTTATATCATGGCATAAATTTTCTTGAGTATTCTGGTACAAATTTCGTAACTCCTGATTTATACGCCTCCAGAAAAATATCATCCTTTTCTTGCACCTCACTTGTTCTCTTTAACTCTTCCCAGTCTAGCTCTCCATAGTATTTCCTGAGATTTTCCACGTAGTTTAACCTGTTTCTTACTTCCTTTCCTCCCTTTTTCCTAATCCTAAATTCATCCCTTCTCTCCTTTTCTCCTTTCCTTACTCCTTCCTTCTCCTCCTACTTCCTACAAAAGGGACGACCACACACTCCAATCATCCATGCACTCACGTTTGTAGCCTTTGTAGTCACTGCCCACCCAAGGCCTTTTGGTGGCAGCTGCTCTGGGCCTGCGGGTGGTGGTAGTGGTGGTGGTGGTGGTGGTGGAGGGGGGCGTGGAGTGGGGGGGCGTGTCTAGCAGGGGGATCATGGGCAGGATGGGGACATACCTCTTCTTGCCGCCAATCTGCTGAAGAAAAGAATGTGAGATTTTTTTTTTATATATATTTATCAACTCTTTGCTATTTTTTTTTTTTTTTTTTTTGCAGGAAAGGAAAAGGAGGAGGCAATAGGCATAAGAAAAAATGTGAGATTTTTTTTTTCTTTTTGCAGGAAAGGAAAAGGAGGAGGCAATAGGCATAAGAAAAAATGTGAGATGTTTTTTTTTTTTCTTTTTGCAGGAAAGGAAAAGGAGGAAGCAATAGGCATAAGAAAAAATGTGAGATGTTTTTTTTTTTCTTTTTGCAGGAAAGGAAAAGGCGGAGGCAATAGGCATAAGAAAAAATGTGAGATGTTTTTTTTTTTTTTTGCAGGAAAGGAAAAGGAGGCAATAGGCCTAAGAAAAAATGTGAGATGTTTTTTTTTTTCTTTTTGCAGGAAAGGAAAAGGAGGAGGCACTAGGCCTAAGAAAAAATGTGAGATGTTTTTTTCTTTTGCAGGAAAGGAAAAGCGGAGGCAATAGGAATAATAAAAATTGTGCTTTTTTTTTTTTTTTTTTTGCAGGAAAGGAAAAGGAGGAGGCAATAGGCATAAGAAAAAATGTGAGATGTTTTTTTTTTTTTTGCAGGAAAGGAAAAGGAGGAGGCAATAGGCATAAGAAAAAATGTGAGATGTTTTTTTTTTTTTTTTAATATCATCAAGTCTCTCCTAACTTTTTTTTCTTCTTTTTGCAGGAAAGGAAAAGGAGGAGGCAATAGGCATAAGAAAAAATGTGAGATGTTTTTTTTTAATATCATCAACTCTCTCCTAACTTTTTTTTTCTTCTTTTTGCAGGAAAGGAAAAGGAGGAGGCAATAGGCATATGAAAAAATGTGAGATGTTTTTTTTTAATATCATCAACTCTCTCCTAACTTTTTTTTCTTCTTTTTGCAGGAAAGGAAAAGGAGGAGGCAATAGGCATAAGAAAAAATGTGAGATGTTTTTTTTTTAATATCATCAACTCTCTCCTAACTTTTTTTTCTTTTTTGCAGGAAACGGCTCAAGGGCAACAAGCATACCTGGCGCCACTATAAAAAACTGCCTGCGCCATGATGGGCTCGGGGCGATTACCAGCTAGGCCCCTGAAGAAAGCCTACAGACGCTATAGGCTGATGAAAAAAAAATAAAAAAAAAAAAAAAAAAAAAATATAATAATAATAATAATAATAAATAAATAAATAAAGGCCGCTAATTGCTGGTCCTGTTTGTCTTCATCCTCTTGTCGTGAATCTGCCCACAATGTTGCTTTTGCTGCTATTATGTATTTGGTTCTATTTCTACTAAAGCTTTCACAATCATATAAGAAAAAGAGGGAAAAATGTTCAATGTTAAAAAGTATTCTGCTTATCCTTTTCTCATTTTCCTCCTTTTCCTTCTTCCCCCTTTCTATTACTTAATTTTTTCTATCTTCCTCTTTTCTTACTTTCTTTCCTCTCTACAAAAACTAACAGAAATACAACTATCAGATGACGGCAACGTAGAGGAAGCCTGGCTAAGCCTTAAAAATCACTTACTCACTCAGCAGAACACATTCGTCCCCTTGTGCGGTAATTAACACTAATAAAAGCCCACCGTGGTTTAATAGCGAAATTAAACAATCAGTCAATGAGAGAAAATTGTTTTACAGGTTAAAGAAAGAATAAAGCACCGAAAACATTAGACTTTATAATGATGCCAGGCGAGTAAAAAGACTAGTATGTCAGGCAAAGCGTAGATACGAAGAAAATATTGCAGCCAACTGTAAAAATAATCCGAAATCTTTCTCCAGTTACATAAACAACAGAAAGGCGATCAAAAGTAGAATTAGACCCTCAACAAACAGCGACGGTGCACAAGTGACTGACAGCCAACACATTGCAAACCTCTTAAACAATTACTTTTCCTCGGTGTTTAATACTAACAGTCTTCCTCTCGCTACCACCAACACCAGTACTTTTGTAAATCTCGAGCATTCATTGCCTAATTTTGAAATAACAACCGATGAAGTCCTTAAAGCTCTCCATTTAAAACAAATAAAAGTCCTGGACCTGACAAAGTATATCCAACTCTGCTGAAAGAAACAAAGAGGAAATACTCTCCCCTCACAACCGTATTCAATATGTCTCTGCGACAAGGCATCGTCCTTCAGATTGGAAAAAGGCTAACGTGACACGATTTTCAAGAAAGGAGACAAAAAAGTACCAGGTAATTACAGGCCCATTAGTCTAACTTCGGTTGTAGGTAAGATACTTGAGGGCATAATTAGAGACAAAATTGTAGATTACCTTGAAAGCCACTCATTGATTGGGGACTCACAACATGGCTTCCGAAACAAAAGATCCTGCCTATCAAACCTATTAACCTTTTATAACGACCTCTTCACTGTTTATGACGTAACAAAATCACTGGGCGTAGTCTATCTTGATTTCAAGCGTTTGATAAAGTCCCGCATCATAAATTACTTTACAAATTAAAGCAAATAGGTATTGACGGTCAAGTAAACCAATGGATCGCGAATTGGTTGAGCAACAGACAACAAAGAGTAGTGATTGACGGACTTAACTCAGAGTGGGCGCCTGTCACTAGTGGCGTCCCTCAGGGCTCGGTCCTTGGCCCAGTGCTCTTCATTATTTACATCAACGACGTGGATGTTGGACTCAATAACCGCATTAGTAAATTTGCAGACGACACAAAGATTGGCAACTCGGTTCTCACTGACGAAGACAGGCAAAGCCTCCAAGAGGATTTGCACAAAATTTCAGCTTGGTCGGATAGATGGAGATGCCCTTTAACGTAGACAAGTGCCAGGTCCTTCAAGTTGAACGAGGAATAAGAAGTTCGAATCTGAAATGCGCGGCGTTAAACTCAAAAGCGTTCAATGCGTCAAAGACTTGGGGTCAAAATCGCAAACCTCAAATTCTCACAGCAATGCATCGATGCAGCAAATAAAGCGAACAGAATGTTGGGCTTCATTAAAAGAAACTTTGTATTCAAGAATAAAGATGTAATACTCCGCTCTACAACAGTTTAGTCAGACCCCACTTGGAATATGCGGTACAGTTTGGTCTCCCCACCATGCAAAGGATATTGCTAAATTAGAAGGTGTTCAGCGTCGAACGAAAATGATCCCTTCCTTGCGCAACAAATCCTCTGAAGAAAGGCTTTCTACCCTAACATGTTCTCTCTTGAGAAACGTCGCCTCCGAGGAAAACTGATCGAATGTTTTAAAATACTTAATGGTTTCAATGTAGACAGATCAACATTGTTTATGATCGATGACACTTTGCGACGAGGAACAATGGCGTAAAACTCAGATGTAGACAAGTAAATTCAGACTGCACAAAATTTTTCTTCACCAACGCTAGAAGTGCGAGAATGGAATAAGCTTCCACCGTCAGTGGTCCAGTGTAACACGATTGACTCCTTCAAAAATAAGCTCGACCGTCACTTCCTTCAACTTAATATCAACTAGAGCAGAAATGCAACGTTTTGGAGTCTTCTGATTAATGTAAAATCACTTAGGTTTAAGGACAGACCACCAAGTCTGGACCATGGGGTCTGTGTGGTCTGATTTTCTATGTAAATCTATGTAAATCTATTTCCTTATCCTTCGTTCATCCCTTCTCTCCTTTCCTCTCTTCCATCATTATCATCATCATTTCATCGAAGAGTTTCCATCTTTCTCTACTCAAACATTCCCTCCTTGCCTGCTCAAAGTTTCTCAAAGATCTTTCCCCCTCTCCCTAACGTACTCCTGCACCCTATCTCTCCATTTCCCTGAAGGTCGTCCTCTAGCATTCCCTCCCTCTATCTCACTCACGTACACCCTCCTGGTCATCTTACTCTCCTCCCTTCGCTCCATGAGGCCAAACCACTTTAAAGTCTGTCGCTTCACTTCTTCCACCACTCCACACTTCTTCCCTTCATGCCCGAGACACATTCCAAAACACTCACACACACTTTCATTACCTACTCATTCCATTATTCCTTCCTTCTCCTACTTTCTACCCTCTTCTCTTCTCTTCCTCAGTTGACCCTTTCTTCCCTTCTTTCCTCCCTCCTCACCTGCTGGGGTAGTGGAAGAGTGTCTTGGGATGCCCAGGTCTCCCCCGCTCCCTTCCCTGCCTCCGTTCCTTGGCCCTCAGCCTCTGCAGGGAGATGGAAAGGGAGTCAGACTTAGAAGTATGAAACAGTAGGTCAGGTCAGGTCATTCATGGATAAGATATGTAAAAGAATGTGAGTCATATCGTATCTTAAAATGAGAATAGATTATCTTTTTTATAATATGAGAATAATTATGATGAGTATTTGTGGAGGATTCAATTAACCCAGTCCCATTTAATGAAGAAAGTAGAAAGCAAGTAAAGAACATGATATTACAAGGAAGGATGAGGCCACAAAGAATAAAGCAATGCCTAACAAGCCCTGAGAGGGAAACACTAGTGAGAGGCTTAAGGCAATTCAAGAAAAAAAGGCCATGAAAGAGTCTTAAGCAGAGGCACCGTGGAGGAGCGCGGCCGTGCATGTATCCGTGGCCCTGCACACAGCAGCACACGGGCCACACACAGACAGGCAAGCAGCACAAGGTGGCCGCCACACCCACCGTGAGATGACTGGTCACCCAGCCTGTCCCGGTTCTCTGCGTTGAGGCCGTTCCGCCCGTCCCTTAGGCCGAGGCGCCCCTTGAGGGAGGGCGGGGGGCTGCGGGGCTCGCTGGTGTTCTTCTCCTTGAGGGGCAGCGTGGCGGGGCCGGGGCTGGCGCCGATGGGGATGAGGTTGGGCAGCGCCTTGCCCCGGGGCCGCCGCAGCGCCTCGCCGGCCTTGACTGTGGCCGCCGGCGCCTCCACCAGGTAGTTCACGATGGGTGAGGCGGAGGCGGTGGTGGTGGAGCAGTCACCCGCCCCCTTGAGGGACACCGGCACGGAGATGAAGGTGGTGGTGGCCCCCGAGCTCTTCTGGCCCCCAGCTGAGCTGTTGACAGGGATGAGCTGGATGGGGATGAGCTTGACAAAGCTGACTGGACCTGAGGAGGATGGCGGGGTGAGGGGCAGGGTGCCCACCCCCTGGGGTGTGGCCAGGATGGCCGAGGATGGCAGCACCGTGGCTGTCGACACCACAGGCACCTCTGGGCTGGAGGTGGTGGTGGTGGTGGTGGTGGTGGAGGTGGAGGAGGGGGAGGTTGCCTTGGGGGTGGTGGCAGGGCTGGCCTGGGCCCCAGACTCAGGCTCGGAGGACACTTCGTTGTCTGAGGCACCCGCCAGCGGGGAAGCCAGGGAGGCCGGCTGGTCGGGGAGGGCGCAGCGGGTCTGCATCTTCCTGATGGAGGTGTGCTGCAGCTGGCTGCGGGAGCGGTCCAGGGTGCTGACCACAGCCAGGGGCATGCCGTGGCCCATGTGGTGGGAGGCCAGCAGCACCTTGTCGGGGAAGGCGGCGTCGCACAGGGTGCAGCGGAAGGTCCAGGGCTGCTTGTGGGTCTCCATGTGGGCCTCCAGGCACACCGCGTTGACGAAGGTCGTCTTGCACTGCTTGCACTGCGGCGGCACGCCGTGGTCCTCGTCCAGGTGGCGGTGCTTGTGCACCATGAGGCTGTCCTGGTCGGGGAAGCGCTGCGAGCACAGGTGGCAGGTCAGTGACCCACCGGCGCGCTCCTCCACCAGCGACCAGTTGACGTTGTGGCGGCTTTTGAGGTGCAGCGCAAACACCTCGCGGTTCCACTTCTGGAGGCACAGCGGGCAGGTGCGCATGGCCCCCTCACGTGCAGCGGCAGCGGCGTCAGTCTCGCCGCTGTGCCGCATGCTGTGCTTCACCAGGAAGGTCAGCATGGCGAAGGACATGCCACAGTCACGGCACTTGTAAGGCTTCTCCTTGGAGTTGACTGTGGAGAGGCAAGAGTGGAGGGTCAGTTATGCTGGACGCTGACTGACTGAATGACTGACTGACTGAACACCTGAACAGATGGATGAATCACAAATAACTACCTGTGGTGTGGGATAACTGACTGAATTAACCGTTGACTGACTGATTAACTGAGGAAAGGAAGAGGCGAGTGCTTAACTGTGGCGGGGTATGACTAACTGACTAACTGACTGACTGAATACTTGAACATACGAATGACTGAATGAATGAATGCCTGGTGGAGGATGACTAACTAATTAAACAGTTAAATGAACAGATAAATGAGTGAATAAACGACTGTGCTGGGTGATGACGGACTAACCGGTACAACAACACCAAACACGACCACTCATCACCTTCATCGAGGAAGTGCGCCGCCCTTTTCCGCTGCCTCGACCTCTCATTCTGGAACCAAATCTTGATGACCTGCGGCTCCAGCTTGGTCAGGTTGCCGATGATCTTGAACATGGAGGGGTCGGGGAAGTTGCAGTGCGTGAAGTGGAGGTAGAGCGTCCGCAGCTGCACCTCATTGAAGACTGTGGTGCGGCGACGGCAACGCTTGATGCTGTTGATGGCTGTCTCCTCGGACCCTTCTGTGTGGGGGAGGGGAAAAGGGGGAGGGAGGGGGTTAGAGGGTCAGTGGTTGTAGTCGCTATTTTTTCAGTTTATTTTTTTTGTGTGTGTGTGTTTTTTTACATCAGAGGACACGGTTCAAGGGCAATAGGAAGAGAACAAAAAAAGCCTGCTACTCGCCGCTCCTATAAAAGATAAAAGTAAAGAGAGGTCAATTTTGTGTGGTTTTTTTTTTTTTTTTTTTTTTTACAGCAAAGGAGACAGTTCAAGGGCACACAAAAGTTAGTTAGTTTTCGTAATGGTTGTAATATTTTTTGGGATTATTTTAGTGGTTGCTGATTTTAGTAGTTATTTTATGTGGTTGTTGTTTTTTTGTGGTTGTTTTCTTTTCTGGTATCATTAAGTCAACTCACCATCTTCACTGTCACCATGTCATTTCATATTTTCACTATCACAAAACAACCTCAACACTCTCACCATTCTTTTTTTCCTTCTTTCTACAGCAAAGGAAACAACAATCACCATCTTCAACATCACCAAACACATACTCACCATCACCAAACTACCTCCCATTGTCACCATCACCTCACGACACTCATCATTCTCACCATTACTAAATCATCTCACCAATCTCACCATTCTCACAGTACACTCATCATCCTCCCCATCACCACACACACTCACCAGTCCCAAGCCTTCACTATATCCTCACCATCACTGCCCTTCACTCACCATCCCCACACATCACTCATCATCCTCCCCATCACTACCACACACACACTCACCACTACCCAGCCTTCACTATATCCTCACCATCACTGCCCTACACTTACCATTCTCACCAAGCTCACCATCCACCCCACACACACACACACACACACTCACCATCACCAAGCCTTCACCATATCCTCACCATCACCGCCCCTACACTCACCATCCTCACCCGTCTTCTCCATCTTGCGCCGCTGCTCCTGCTGGTGCCTCAGGATAGCTTGGATCTGCTCCTGCATGGACTCCCTCTCCTGCTGTGGCCCCCTCTCCCCCTCCTCCCCCTGTGGCTCACCCTTGATGGTGGCGCTCGTTCTCCAGGGTGACTTGAGGCCGTGGTTCTTGAGGATGGAGCTGATCTGGTCCTGCAGGGTTTGGGGTTCCTTGGAGGATGCGTTGAGTGGGTCCTGCAGCTCCTCCTTCACCCGTATCCTCGGTGTCTCCTGGCTGGCACTCGAACTTGAACTTGACTGAAGGGGGAGGATAGGAAGGGCGCCCAGAGTGATGGTTGGTTTGGTTGTCTCCTCCATGCTGCTGGTTGCCCCCTGTTCCTGCTGTTCCAAGAGCTCCTTCTGCTTCTGCTGTATCTGCTGCAGCTTGAGGTGTAGCTGGTTCTGCTGGATCTGCTGTATTTTCTGCTGGAGTGTCTGCTTGAGCTGCTCCGAGTAGGTGATGGTGTTGAGGATGGGAGTGGCGGTGGTGGTGCTGGTGGTGGTGGTGGTGGAAGTGATGGTAGTGGTGGTGGAGGAGGAGGAGGAGGAAGGAGAGTAAGGGCATTCCTCTGCTTTTCCCTCCCCTCCTCCTCCTCCTCCTCCAGTGTCCATTGTCTCCACCTCCTCCTCCACCTGGTCCATCTCCTGCCTCTCCTCCTTGATGAAGATCTCCTCCTTGATCCTCCTAAGCACTGCGTCACTCGGCTCCTCCTTCCTCCCTTCCTCCTCCTCCTGCTGTGCTTCCTCTTCTTCCTCCTCCTCCTGCTGCTGCTCCAGCTTCACCGTCACTCCCTGCTTCAGCTCCTTGGCCTGCTGCAGCTGTGCCAGAAGCAGCTGCTGCATCAGTCTCTGCTGCTGCTGCAGGAGGAGTGGGTTAGGCTGTGCAGTAGGTGATGAGGTGCCTGCTGCAGCTGTCTCCTGCTCCTCCCTCTGCTTCTGTAGCTTCTGCAGGAGTAACAGGGGCAGCCCGGCCTGCAGGGAGAGGCCCGGGGACACCACAGCTGCTGCGGGTGAAGGCTGCTGCTGTGGTGGTGGTGGTGTGGAGGCGGCCTTGACCTCCTCCTTGACCCGGGGTGACCTGCGCAGCTGTTGAGGCAGCGGCTGCAGCGTCTCACCGTCGATGCCCTCGTCCTTGAGGTGCGTGAGGTCGATGCCGGTCTTGGAGGAGCACTTGGAGATGCGGTGAGTGTCCAGCAACACCTTGTGCGTGAAGCCCATGTGGCAGTCCGGGCAGTGCAGCGTCTCCATCTTGTGGGCCTCCTTGTGGCTGTCCAGGAACCTGTGAGGGCAGCGGATGTCATCAGAGGCCGAGACCACCAGCAGGACAGAGGCATACCACCACCACATGTCTTCCTTGATTTCACCCTTACAACCTTACACCTCCCAACTCACCATGCCATTTCACTATCACAAAACATCCTCACCACCCTTATCACCATCTCCACACACATTCACCATCACCAAACACACTCACCATCACCATACTACACTCATCATCCTCACCATCACCACACTACAATCACTATCACCACACTCCACTCACCATCACCACACACTTGGCATCACCACACCACACTCACCATCCTCACCACACACACACACACACACATCCCCGAGCAAACAAGAGACAAAGACAGACAGTCGAGGGTTACTTACTTCTTGGCGATGAAGGTGGAAGGGCAGAGGGAGCAGTACCATCGGGCTTCTGGGTCACTGGCATTCTTGACTGGTCGGTTGTCCTGGTTAGAGATGCCTGCGTGGTGAAAGGGAGGAGAGGTCAGGTCAGGTCAAGGATTAGGGTTGAAAACTATAGGCCCTAACTCTTTCCAAAACACATAAAACACCTTGATTTGAGATTGAAACATTAGATCACTTTCTGTTCTGAATACGAAGACCTCAAAGGTGAGTTAATCTTCATACTAGACTTGGAAAACAGTGACAGGTAACAGGCTTGGTAATATGCAAGGGACCTTATTATTACAAAGCCAGCTGTTCCTCACCCTTCTCCTGGGGGGTGAGCCTCTTCCTGACGCTGGCCCGCCTGTTTTGGAACCACATCTTGATGCTGCGGTAAGGCGTCTTGATGCGCAGGGCAATGCAGTGCTGGTCAATGGGCTCAGGGAAGTTGTTGTGCTCGAAGGTGGTCTGGAAGGGAGGGAGGGAAGAGGGTGAGTTGTTGTTGTTGTTGTTGGTGGTGGTGGTGGTGGTGGTCGTGGTGGTAATTGTGAGGATAAATGAAGGGGCTAAAAATGGTGATAAGGGTGAAACAACAGTGACAAAAGGCTATATTAAAGAACTATCAAATCAACATCTAGAGCAGCGGTTCCCAACCTTTACAGGCCACGCACCACCTCGCAGGCAGTGACTGAGTCCACGCACCCCCGCTAAAATTCGAGCAGTACTAAGGTCCCGTCGATTTCCTGAATATTTGTCCATTTTTTACGAATTTTGTGCTCGCAAAATATGAGGCTCTGAGCGATGGCTATCAAAACAGAACGAAAATATACCTTTGGGATGGATGAATGCGCTCAGAGTCTGGGTAAGTTTCAAACAAAGAACAGACAACTCCGCTGAAGCGTAGAACATACGTTAGTTTTAAAACAATGGCAGTTAATGATGTGTTTGAAATTTTAAAGAGACATAAAATTCGCCATTTACATTATTTTTTTTCCATACGCACCCCGAGTGATCAGCTCACACACGCACCACACTAGGAACCGCTGATATAGAGTATAATCAAGTTCTCTCTCTCTCAACACCGCCTTACCTCCAGGACTTTATACTGCTTCTCGTTAAAGGCCGTCCTCTTGCGCTTGATGTGTATCTCTTTCTGTGGTGGGTCTGAGGGAGAAAAAACAACATCAACAAAGGACACAAGATTTCTCCTCCTCTAAACATCTCTAAGGTCCTTCCTGTTGGCTGTCAGCTCCTCTATCATTTGAAACATTTATTAATAGCCTATTAGGTGCAGTTATATATGTTGATGTATGTATTGTTAGAGGCCAGCCTTTATATACGCATAAGCTTTTCAGGCCTTTCATCTGTCTTAACCTCACCAAAACATAAAACACCTTGATTTGAGATTGAAACATTAGATCACTTTCTGTTCTGAATATGAAGACCTCAAAGCCTAGTTTAGCTTCATACTAGACATACTACATGGAGATGCTTTGCTAATGATTAAGATGCAGTGCAGTCTATAAAACATGTCTAATCTTCTCTCCTCAGGCCACTCTACTGAATGAAATAAAGTGGTCATCTAAGGAAACACGTCTAAGATTCTACAGATAAATAGAAGGTTAGTGACCATAACATACATTTGGAATTTGAATTACAAACACTGACCCTTTATATTTCTTTCTTTTTTTTTTTCTTACAACAAAGGAGACAGTTTAAGGGCACAAAAAAAGGAAACAACAATAAAAAAAAGCCCGCTACTCGCTGCTCCTAATATACAAGCCAATGAGTGCAATTAAAATATATATAAGTTCTGGTCCAAATGAATTCAAAATACACATTCAAGTAAAATATCACACCCAGATAAACAAGAAAAAAAGACAAAATGAATATGCACTAAGCCTAATGAAACTAATGGCTGTATTCTTAAGCACTTTGGAGCCCAAGCACATATTTGACAAGGCTTACGTAGGCATTTTGGGGCATTTTCAGGGATAGTTTAATTACTCAAGTGGTAGTTTGACCCTCCTTCTGTACCATGGACGTAAAGAAACACCCATGAAAACCCGACTCATCTCCTTCTCGAGCTTTGGAAATAGCTGATGTGAGAGGCGGAAGTGTCTAAATATACCAACCTAAAACCTAATGAATGAAACTTACAAGATATACAGAAAAATTCATACTTGTCTATATAAATAAATAATCCTACAAGCCTTTCCTGCACAGTACAAAGAAATTTCCTCCCACCTTCTTTGATCATGGCTGGCGCTCTCCTCTTCCTCATCACCCTGTCGGATAGTGACGGTGTCCGCAGCGGTGTTGTGGTGATGGCACTGGAGGCCGGGGAAGAGCTTGGGATGATGGTGGCGGTCGGTGTTGCTGCATTGATGGAGGACATGGTGGTGGCGGTGGTGGTGGAGCTTTCAGACTGTGTTGTGGTGGTAGTGGTGGTGGTGGTGGTTGTCGCGCTGCTGCTGCCGCCGAGCTGAGATAACATTTGCTGTTGTATCTGAAACGGTAAAATGGTCAATAAGGTTTTGTTACGTGCTCGCTCTCCCTTTCTCTCCCTCTGCTTGAATTATCTTTACTAACTTACTAGCATAAATAAAGGTCTGGAAAACTCTTCAAACTTCTGCGTTTTGTTACGTGCTCACTCTCCCTTTCTCTCTCTCTGCTTGAATTATCTTTACTAACTTACTAGCATAAATAAAGGTCTGGAAAACTCTTCAAACTTCTGCGTTTTGTTACGTGCTCGCTCTCCCTTTCTCTCCCTCTGCTTGAAATATCTTTACTAACTAACTTACTAGCATAAATAAAGGTCTGGAAAACTCTTCAAACTTCTGCTATTAAAGACAACTACTACTGTAATCATAAGTAAAAAAGAAGCCAACTTTTCGACCTCAAAAAACATTAAGTTGCCTTAAAATTAAAACATATACATTTACTTATTCTTGAGATAAATAAATAAGAGTTAGGAATTTGTTTTAAGTCAGGGGATGTTAATAGAGAGAACAATGGTTTAATGGAAGAGATACAGGAAGAAAATGGGGTTAGGGTTGCCAGGGATAAGGTTTAAGGGGGGCTACTCTAAAATTAAGGGAAATGGGGTTTGGGCTGCCTTAACAAATTACGCAAGTTTTCTCCTCCTCAAAACATCTTTACGGCCTCTCCTGTTGGCTATCAGCTCGTCTAGCATATGTCTGTCTTAACCTGTCTAATCCTCTCTACTCGGCAAAGAAAGTTTGGAAAGTTTCGTTTAGTCAGCACAACATCTGTGGTCATATGGAGAGAGACAGGGAAGGAATTATAGAAGGAAACAGACCCCAGGAGACGGGACACAAACCCCAAGGAATACCTGGTACCTGTATTACCTGCTGCAATTAACAACCTGCTCACCTGCTGAAACTGTGCAATGACACCTGCTTGGTACTGCAGGATATGGGACACCACCGTCTGCTGCAACTGGTTCAACTGTGCCACCACCACCTCCTGCGACACACCAGCCGGCAAGGACTGGGTGGAGGTGGAGGTGGTGGTGGGTGGTGGAGACGGTGACTGTGGTGGTGGGGGTGAGGTACTGGTGGTGTTGGTGGGTGGTGGTGGTGATGGTGGTGGTGATTGTACTGGTGGTGGTGATGGCGACGCAGAAGACTGAGGTGGTGGTGGTTGTGGTGATTGTGGTGGTGATGAAATGGGTTGGAGTGATGGTAGTGGTGGTGGTGATGATGGTGATGACTCTACTACCATTTGTGGTGATTGTGGTGGAGTTGGTGATTGTGGTGGTGGCAGTGGTGATGATGGTGGCAGTGATGATGATTCTGGTGGTGGTGGTGTTGATGGTGGTGGTGGTGGTGATGATGGGGGTGGTGATGATGATGCATGTGGAAGATTCACCATGGATAGAGGGAGAAGTGGAGGAGGTGGAGAAAGAACAGTAGCAGTGGTAGTAATAGTAGTAGGAGTAGTAGTAGGAGTAGTAGTGGTAGTAGTAGTAGTTGCAGTAGACAAAGCAACAGGAATGGAAGTAGTAGTAGTAGTAGATGTGGTAGATGTGGTAGGTGTGGTAGCAGCAGTATCAGCAGTATCAGTAGCAGCAGCAGAAGTAGTAGTAGGAGTAGTAGGAGGAGGAGGAGAAGCAGGAGTTACAGCAGTGGTAGTGGAGGGGGTGACAGCTTCCACAGTTTCCTCCACACCACAACCACCACCATCATCCTCTCCACCTCCTTCTTCATCCACTCCACTTTCTCCCTCTCCTTCATCGTCATTTTCCTCTTCTTCTCCTCCTCTTCCTTCTTCTTCTTCCTTCTCCTTTTCCTCTTCTTTTTCTTCTTCATTTTCATTTTCTTTCTCCTCCTCGGGGTTCGGGGTAACTTGCGTAACCTGACAGTCTTCCATTCTGTGTCTCCGCCTGCTTCTTCTCTTCATCAGAATGGGGGTGGGGGGTGGTGCCTCATCTCCCCGGCATCCCTCGCTGGACCACACTCACTCACCCCTCCCACTCACGACTGCACGCCCTGGAAAGGATTAAAACGACACTTATGAGTAAACGTGAAAGATAAAGAAAAGCAAAAAGTATTTCACAGCAGTCTTAGTTTTCCTTTGAACAATGGAAGACAGGCGACTATCACATTCCCTTCATTTTACTTAAGTTACCCTTGATTTTCTCCTTCAGGGTCACTATTAGTAGTACTCATGGCCTAATCTACTCTCAAGTCAGACGTTTGGTTGGGAACACTTGGGACATCTGACGGAGCTGCTCAAGATGAAGTTCTGTGTATGGCAAGTTTAGAGAAAAGTTTGCACAAATATATCGTCATTCAAAGTGCAGTTAATTATTAGAGTTACTTACTTCAACGATGGAATTAGATTATCTTAAACTATAGTGCTAATAAAGATAGAGCTCCTTGGAATGTGAGTCAAGATTTTAAAAGGCAAATTCAGCCATACTCATGTTTGTGGTCTAAATTTTCTGTCAACACCTGTGAGCTAAACTATTAAGAGTATCCCACCAAACTTTCAAGAACTAGTAATCGTCTTTGCTCTACAACTTTGCCTATGTAGCTGTGACCTAACATTACAGATATATGAGGTTGATAATATGAAGTGAGGTTAATGTGACTGATATGAGTAACAACAACCTCCTTCACACAGCAACCATTAACCATTTCAACCATAAACTCTGGAAGAAGTTGAAGACAGAAAAATCTATATCACAACAATATGGAACAGAAGCAAAAAGAAAATTGAACAAAACTAAAAGACACAACAACACCAATCAACAACGCCAATCGACAATCAAGAATCAAGAACAAGTCGTAAGTGGGAGCCATTACAAAGCCAATTCCAAGCCAACTACTGGACTGGACTAGTGCTGGTCTTCAAACACAAGCTCTACCAACACACAGCAATTATGGAGAGCAGTAAGCTATTGAGACAGCAAATGAATACATGTAATTAACTCAATGTTGCCCTCGTAAACAAACTGCCAAAGTCATTTTTCAGCGATACCCAGGTTTTTAGCTAAGTGGATCTTTCATTACGTGACACACCCTTTGATATGCCTGCCTTTGTCATGTTAGGATGTGAGTGTTCTAAAAGTTCCCTTAACCTTTTTACTTATATAAGAGTAAATACATCTAAGAAAAAAATGAAAGTGAAGAGATACCTAGACCAGATAAGATTATAAAGGAAAGTGAAATGACAGACCAGCAACAAAAAGAATAAAAGGAATCTGAAGACTGTCTACTTCATCATCACTTGCAAGAAAATTTTATGTCCATAGGCCTACACAAAGTTACGGCACAATATGGTAACTCTGGACCTCATAGCCACCTCACAACCAGACAGGTCAAATATTCAGCTGCTCTCCATGATTACTGTGTGTTGGCAGAGCTTGTGTTTGAAGACCAGTGCTGCGTGAGGGAGGTTGTTGTTACTCATATCAGTCACATTAACCTCAGTTCATTTTATCAACCTCATATATCTGTAATGTCAGGTCACAGCTACATAGGCTAAATTGTGGAGCAAAGACGATTACTAGTTCTTGAAAGCTTGGTGGGATACTCTTAGTAGTTTAGCTCACAGGTGTTGACAGAAAATTTAGGCCAAAAACATGATTATGGCTAAATTTACCTTTTAAAATCTTGACACACATTCCAAGGAGCTCTATCTTTATTAACACTATAGTTTAAGATAATCTAATTTCATCGTTGAACTAAGTAACACTAATAATACTCAATATACCCAGATTTTTCAGTTTGTCACAATACATACTCCCATTGTAACATACTACTATTGCCACTACCCACTGTATAAGTGATCATAGACACACAAAGGAGTTACCGTAATTCTCATAAAGTTTGTCTCATCTCAGTTTTACAGTTCCAAATTATTTCATCCATTTTTTTCTAAACATTGATGCGTGAGCTGCTGCCTGGTACTTCAAACGCAACTATTCCACTTGTTAATGATATGGTGTCTGAGGTTTGGGGTGTTGTCTAGACTTTAAATGATGTGATGGGCAAACATTGAACAAACTATATTCTGAGCTAACATTACCCAGAGTATTGATTCCAAGTGCCGCAAAATCGCACAGTAACTCATAATGGATCTTCTGGAAGAGGACCTACTAGGGCTGTACATCCAGCTCTAAACTTTCAGCTGAATATGTAGCAGCGGCAGCGGCAAAACTAACAGTCTTACTATGCTTGATTTTCATTTTATGGTCACTCCCAGACTTGTCTAGATTAATCTCAAATTTCATAACTAATTCTGACTCAATCGCATACAATTCAGCCTCTTAATAATCCATGCCATTGCCCGACATATCCTCATCAACGGTAAACATCAAGTCTGGCCTCTTGATCACCCAATTCTCATGCCATCTGACTAACTTACGACCAATCACACTCATCAATAAACTCAGTTCCTAATCACACATAATCTAAAAACTCAGATAAAGAAAAGCAAGGAGTATTTTACAGCAGCCTTAGTTTTCCTCTGAACAATGGTAGGCAGGCAACTATCACATTCCCTTCATTTTACTTAAGTTACCCTTGATTTTCTCCTTCAGGGTCACTAATAAGGATAACACTGTGCTAGGGGAATCTTGGGAGGCCTATAACATGCAATGACTACCTAATTAAACGTTTGAGATAGCAGCTTCTCAAACAATGGGATTAGGTAAGGGGCTTCAATTTCACTCATTTCCACACATTCACTTAAGTTACCCCTTGATGCCCCCATGAACCCACTATGTGAGGTACAACAGGGTCATTAGGGGGCTTGGAAATGCTTAGACACCCGTAGATTACCTAATAAGCACATAGCAGTGAGACCTTCCCACCCCCTCACACGGTTCCTGCTCAACACACCTCATATGTTACCTCATTTCACCGTTATTTCACTGTATTTCCACCTCACTGCGGCATGCTGGGGGGCCACATGGGCAGACACACGGCGGGGAGGCACTCACAAGCCCTCAGAACACGGCATTATCCGGCAATTTCCGTGATAAATGAGATTGTTATTAGGGACAAATCACCCCAGTGTCAACAGAGCCCGGTGTCTGTCTCCTCCTCCACATGGGCTTAATTAGCGTTATTTCACCGCTAAATACACCTCACACGGCTCTTAATAACCCCCAGCTGGCCCGTGACACAGGTAAAGTGGCCAATCAATCAGAAGGTGTGGGAGAAAATGGCCATCATAACGAGAATTTGGCAGTCCATGAATCAAGGTGGTCTGTCCCCCGTCCCCTGCACCCTGGTTCTCCCTATTTCACGTCTTTTATCCCATTTCCAGGGCTTTTTGAGTGCCTGACAGGTGTGTGGGGGCTGGGGGAGGTGTGTGGGCAGGTGTGGAGGGTGTGGGCAGGGGGCAGGAAGCAGGACAAGCCCCACGTAATCTGTCTTTTTTTACCTGTCTCCCCCCACCTCGCCAATTCCTGCTTCAATTTTCCTCATTTACGCTGATTCCCCGGTATTCCGAGAGCCACCAGGTGTACCCAGGTGTTCCACGGGGCGTTAAGGACAGGTGGGGTGAACGAGGGGGCAGGTGGGGCCACGGGGGAGCGTTAAACGAGGGAAATTCCAGGTGAGGGAGGAGGAGGAGGGGGGGTATGGGAGCCAGGTGATGATGGAGACTCACCTGCCCGCCTCTCCACCTTTTATCTCCCCTTCCACCTGTCTCCCCCGGGGGCCACGTGGGTGTATTAGTGCCCTGGGGTGACCTGGGGGTGCCATACTCACCTCCGGGGGGCCAAACGAGAGGTGGGTAAGGAGGGTGCTCAGGCTCCTCCTACCTGCCACAATTACCACACGAAACAACCCCAACTTGCATTTTTAACCCCCATTACCCCCCTCCCGCGCCCCCTCCCTCCCCCTCGCCCCACCCAGCCTCCCCCCCACGCCCCAAAACGCCCTGATTCACCCCCGGGGAGGCCACAGGGGCGTCCAGAGAGGTGAAATAAGCGTTTTATGGTTAACGATGGGAGCGGAATGGCTGCCACGCACTCGGACGCGGGGCATTGCTAACCACCCTGAGATTACCCTTGCCATTTCTTATTGAAGCCTTCGTTTACAGGGTATAATAAGTTTTTAATCTGTTTTCATTCGTTGTTCCTCATTGCCACCCGTTTTTCCTCGTTTTCTCCCTTCCTTCTCTCGTTCTCTCGTCTTGTGCCCCTCCGATTGCCCTAAACAGCCCTTGTCCGAACGCGCGCGGCTTGGACTTCATCTCTCGTTTTTCACCATTTTTCGCTATTTTCATCTCATTTCTCCCCTTTTTCACCCTCATTCCCTTCCTTTCTCCCTCCATCTCCCTTTCTCAAGCACTGTTATCTCTTGAATTGCCCTAAACAGCTCTTGTCCGCACTACACATGGGTACGCATCTTCAAGTCTATTAAATACTCCTTTTTCTGTATTTTCAAACCGCTCTCTTTCTTTTTCTTTCTCTCCCCCTTTCTGTCCTTCGCCTGTAACGCTGGAATTACCCTAAACAGCCCTTGTATGCATATCTAAGCCTTCCATTCAATCATTTATCCATTATTATCTGTATCTTCATCTCTCCCTACTCCTATAGTCTCCCTTTCTCCTAGTTTGCACCCCGTGAATTGCCCTAAACAGCCCTTATACCCGAGAGTCCATGGCTACGCGTATTCATAATTCATCCCTTTTTCTCTATTTTCATTCCCCCCTCTCCCCATTTTTTCTCTTTCCCCCTTCTCTCCCTCCTCCCCCTCTCCCAGCTTGTATACTGCCTGGGCCTGCGCGTTTAGCTGAGTTTCCCCTTAACAACGGGTGGGTCTTGCTGGCTGTTTAATGGATCAATGATATGAGGGAGGGAGAGAGAGAGAGAGAGAGACAGATCTTTAAGGTTGAGGTTTAACTAGCACGGATGACAGCGGCGTCTCTCTCTCTCTCTCTCTCTCTCTCTCTCTCTCTCTCTCTCTCTCGCGTTTGGGGGGTGTGTGTGTGTGTGTGTGTGTGTGTGTGTGTGTGTGTGTGCACTGTGCTTTAGAGAGAGAGAGAGATAGAGAGAGAGAGAGAGAGAGAGAGAGAGAGAGAGTTAATTTTACAGATCAATGACATGACATCTTCGGTTAGGTAAGTTTTAACCAGTTTGGATTCTCTCTCTCTCTCTCTCTCTCTCTCTCTCTCGGCAGAAGGTGACAATGCACATTCTCTACGGACAATTTAGGACGCCTAGCTACACAGGTTGAACACACACACACACACACACACACACACACACACACACACACACACACACACATCATACTTATTGATATATTTGCTATGGAAGAAAGTTTATGATGATACTACTACTGCTATATACTACTACTACAATAATAATAATAATAATAATAATAATAATAATAATAATAACAAAAACAATGATGATAATAATAATAGCAATAATAATAATAATAATAATAATAATAATAATAATAATAATAATAATAATAAAAATAACAACAAAAACAATGATGATAATAATAATAATAATAATAATAATAATAATAATAATAATAATAATAATAATAATGTTACCCAGCACCGGTGCGGTGTCATGACATCCCAAGATCGTGAGACATCCCATCCTGAATACTTGTCATCCGGTATCGTAAGACATCCCATCCTTTATTTCGCATCGCGGAACCCAATCTTTACTATCACAGAGTAGCTAAGTGAAGCATCTAAGTGTAAAAAAGTGCCAAGGAGGTCATAAAAAGCGATGCAAAGCGGAACAGGTCACAAGGAGAAGAAGAGTGGTTGTGATATCCTAGTTATATGCAAACATACGTCATCATTTGCTTTCTTAATAATATAAATTAATTTGGGTGGGACAGATCCCGACAAGCAGTCGACAAAAGACACTGTACCGTGTCGAAACTCATGTACGCATGTATTCAGGATGGGATGTCTCACAATCTTGGGATGTCTCATGACACCACACCGGAATCGAACCAGCGCGTTGGCGCCGCTGTCTGCCTCACCACCCTCGGCCGGGTCGGCAGACAGCGGCGCCAACGCGTTGGTTCGATTCCGGTGCTGGGTAACATTCAGCTTGTATTGTTCATGACTAAATAATAATAATAATAATAATAATAATAATAATAATAATAATAATAATAATAATAATAATAATAAATAAGTAAATGGGGGCATACGCCGGAGTTGGCGTTGACGAACTATGCAATCATTCCAGCAATATCCCATGATTCTGTGTAGACAGTAGACACTCTTTACCAAAGGCATCAATCCGCCTCTCCAATACCCCATTTAGTGTCCATGTCTCACAACCATAGAGTAAGACAGGGAGCACAAGGGACTTGAAGATCCGGATCTTTGTCCTTCTAAACAGGTATCGACAACGTCACATACTCGTGCTGAACAAGTCCATAACACCGTGGGCCAGGCCAACCCCCAGCAAAACTTCCTGGCCAGACTCAAAGTTGTTATGCCCTACGCTAACAAGATGTGTGAAACTTTCCAAGATTTCATTGTCTTCGGCACACGCATGAACGGACTGAAGATACTGTTTCATCTAGCAAGCCTCCAAACACCTGTACTTTGTTCTTAGCCCAGGGCCCAGATTCACTAACGCCTCGCAGATACGACAATCTTAAGTGGATCCAATATGGCGGAAATAAGAATGTCGTATCTTGCGATTCCCAAAAGAATCTTAAGTCCGCCATGTTTAGATTTTCCTGCCTTAACGCTGTTTCACACTCCCGCCGACAGACGGCGTAGTATGATGTTGACATATTTCGTTCAACCAATGGCAGCGCTCGATACATACGTACTCTAGAGACAGTAGCCAATCACAGGAAGCTCAACACCAGTGCAGCATGTGGCCCGTGACAGAGGCAGACGATGTTGTCTGCCCCACCGGGAGTACGGAGATGAAGTGAGGAAGTTCAGGTAAGCCAATCACTTGTCACGTGGAGAGTCAGCTTGGTATATTGTTGCTAAAACGTGCTAGTGAGTGAAACATTTTTGTTAACCTGCATGAAGGTATCCTTTAGGTAACGTTATAAACGTGCCTTTCTGTCAGTTTTTAGCCATGACTTTGTCCTCCAAGTTGTTCATGATCATTCTCATTACCCTGTTTTGACCTCCTCTGTAGGTAAAAGTGTAATATACTTGCATGCACCAAGTTATCTCACCATGGAGAGGGGAAGGGATATGGGTGCACACACACTTCAGTACGTGGTGTCATTTCAGTATTTTCATAGAGGTGAGGCCATTTACTGAGCAGCAGAGCTTAGCAAACATATCAGTCATTAAGATTTGCCACCAGGGCACTGCCCAGCAATGTGGCTAGGATTAGGAGTGGAGCTCAGACATTGTCAGCTGCTCAGATATTGGGAGTAGATAATACTGTAAAAAGCTCTTTCATAGTGCTTGAGATAAACTAACTTCTATTAAAACATAGATACTTTACATTCTTATAATAGTGAATTTAAAGTATCTATGTTTTAATAGTAAGTTAGTTTATCTCAAGCACTATGAAAGAGCTTTTTACTTATTGTGAGTGCCTTTATAGTAGTGCGACAGTGTTTCATACAGCGAGCTGCTCTTGAAAGTATTGTATTTTTGTTTTTCATTTCCACAGATTAAGTTTATTAACTATGTAAACTTTCTACTTCATTGCTTCTTAACCTTTAACTACTAGCCAGTCACTTTAACCTCTCTCTCTCTCTCTCTCTCTCTCTCTCTCTCTCTCTCTCTTATGATCCTGGTTATGATGACCAAGCAAATAATTTTCCTTTTATAGGAGACTGAGTGTAACCTGTAAGTGTAGTGGGTGCTACAACACCTAGCAGCCCATATGTCCCAGCAGTGGTGCAGCGTCGGACCCTTAAACTTCCAGGCAGGAGACACAAGATAAAAGATTCTGAAGAAGCAAGACCAAGCATATATTACTGGATAGTTTGCAGAAATGTGTAGATTTCCTTGAATCGTCTCAACCAGAATGACTGCAATAGCTGGACCTTTACAGGACTTTGTTGAATATTGCAGGGCATGAAATTCTGTATTTCTTATGCATCACTAAAGGTCTCTTTTGATTTCTTCAAACATGTTTTGTATTTGCAATTTATTTAATTGTTTTCTGTTGGAAATAACATATAAAAAGATGTTTAATAGCAAGCTGTGAAGAATTGCTCCAAATAGTACACACCACGGTGCTATATGCTTTACATTTTATTAAGTGTATAATAAGCTCAGCCATATTGTCCTGCAGTTAATTTTTAGTCAGATAATTTCTCCCCTTTTTTTACAATTTAAGTTGTGATTGTGTTCATGTATACCAGCAGTTCTTTCTTTAATTATATTAGTAAAGAAGTTTTTATTATATATATGAAGTCAGATTAAGTGACTTTCAAAAGCAATATAATTAAGTCCATTTAGCCTGTGTCACTCTCAAAGTTATACGCCTCCGTGGTCTACTGGTTAGCGTGCCTGGCTTATACTCCGCAGGCCCGGGTTCGAATCCCGGCCCAGGCAGTCTGCGTGCAGCTCACCCAGCTGTTCATCCTCCTCTTGGGCTGGTCGATAAATGGATACCTGGGGAAATCTGGGGAAGGTAATCTGTGGTAACCCAGATATTACACTGGCCCTGTGTCCCAAGGTAATGGGGGCACCCTTCCACCACAGTCTCAAGGGTCAATGTTACGGAGATGGGCACCGAGGCCATGCGCTGCTACTACGTATCCCCCCAACTTTACTACTCTTACTCTCAAAGTATATAATTGTGTGTTTGTGAGTGTGTGTGTGTGTGTCACATCCTGGAAAGCCCAAGACTTCTTTCAAAACTCTGATGACTCGAGAAAGAGTCTGGCTTCCAGCTATATCTTGAGAGCCAACAGTCATCGTGGAAATTTTCTAGGTATAGTGGAATGTGTTTTGACAGTGGGCAGTGCCATTGTCTTTGAAGAACTCTACCGAGTTCTTAACGAAACACACCCATACACCAATTTGCTCGATGATTTCCTTTATTTTATTGCCAGTACACTATTTAACACATTTAAATATTTAATAATGTATATATCAATGCCCACTTTTTCATTATGTTCTCAACTTGTGCCAGCAACATATGAGTCAGTACTTTAGTAAGGTTAGGTTACATAAATGAAAAAAGTGCATATTTGAGTTAAAAACAGAAACATTATTTTCTTGTCAATACCCAAAAAATAACTTGAATTTCAAGGAGAAAGATTTTTTTTATAGTCTATGGACAAAGAACCTTTATTTTCTGGTTTTAATGTTGTGCTATAAGTAGAAAATGAAGTAATTATATATTTTTCACTTAACATGAAATAAATATCAATATATATAAATATTTTGCCTCAACCTAAAATCATAAAATACTTTTTCAATTATAGTAGCTATTAAACTATGAGTGGGAATAAAACTGGGTGATGAATCAAACCTTGACAGGTGTTGCTAGGTTGCTAATTTACCAGCAATAGGTTACCATGATGAGCACCGAGGCCACACACAGCTATGCGTATGCCCCCAACTTCACCCTACCCTTACTAGACACATCATCTATAACACCCAGTAAAACTAGCATACTAAATAGTAAATGTAATACCTTAATACAGTAAATATCATTGAGACAAGAATGAGCCATGGGATGACTCAATTACCAAAATATCCAACAAACGTATAATGCATGTTGCAAAGAATGAGTAATTGCTTAGCAGGAGCAGTCTATTTGAGATGCAAATTACTTATTTCCTGTGATATGTTATGATGCCTTTTAATGGGGCTCTGTTTATTACCACAATAATTCAGCTATGAAAGTGCTACAGCAAATTTACCCCAGAATTCACTATAACAAGCTCTGCGGCATATATCGTCCAGCCGTCTTCACTCCCAAATCTATTTACAAACTAACAGACTCATTTTAACCTAGTGGATGGTAACCTAACTCTGCTAAAATTGTAACCTATAATTGCCACTGGGGATAGTAGCCTATCGTTACAGAGGAGAGTAAACTGTCAACCCAAGTATGAGACTCACCAAATCAACTCTAGTACTTTCATAATTGCTTCCTGGTGATAACTAACTCCACAAAAAAAGACATGATAATTTACCCAGTAATGAATAGTTTGTGTCTCTAAAATAGGTCGCTAAAATCTGCTAAACAATGGCAAGGGAACACCCAGAAATATGTTCAGGGAGATTGGAGGGCAGAGAAAAAGACAAGATAAACTTTGGGGGTGCAGAGCCTGAAACCTCATCAACGGTAAACGGGTGGAGCCCGGCCCATCCTTGGTTGTGCTAGTGGTCTAAGGTATTACAAACTACAAATTAAGACTAAATTATTCACCGAGCATGTATGAGTACCCACATTACCCCCTGGTGGATCTCCTGCGAGCATTTCAAGCCCTCCATATATATTATCACGAGTGTTTACGGCAGGATATTTGATTCAGTAGTGTAGGAGTTCACAGTCACTACATATTCAGTGAATGGTATTATATACGGTTGACACGTCCTTATAAAGCAATGTTTTGATAGCACAGTGACGTTTTGTTCATTATTTTGGCAGCGGGTCTTCCTCTTCTTCTTCATTCCTCCTTGTGTTGTGGAGAAAATCTGCCCTACGTACGGGTCACGATACCTTACGCCATGTCTGGAGCTGCCGTAAAGTTACGGTGCCGGAAGAGTGTCGTAACTGTTTAGTGAATAGCCCAAAGCAGCCGAAAGTTGCCTTAAGACATTTTTTGTGACTTACGAACGCCGTAACTCGTTAGTGAATCCTGGCCCAGAAGACCTGAAGTCCCAAGGGCTTCGCCTCCTCGTGCAGTGCCTCGAGAGCCATCACCAGAACCTCCAGCGACTCCGCACGGATTACTGCATCATCGGCAAAAAGTCAGTGACCTTTGTATTGCCAGTAGATGCTCCACAATGACTCTGGTCCACAACACTGCCAAGTACCCAGTCCATATAAGTGTTGAAAAGCAATGGGGTAAGGACACAGCCCTGTCTCATTCCCGCATTCACGGGAAAGAAGCTGGACACGCCTGAGTATAGGCCATTCAATAAGCCAACGGTCTTTGCAGGAATCCCGCGGAGTCGTAGGAAATCCCAGTGCCTCGTGATGCACTGAATCAAAAGCCTTCTTGAGGGATGCAAGCATCCCCTGTCGAAATTCGCGTCGGCGCTCAACCAGTGCGCAAAGCGCTAGGATACGGTCAGTTGTCGACCGACGGTTCAGTCTCTGCAGCTTCAGCAGCTGACTGTGGATCCGCATCAGCAATAGGCGGGCAAGCATCGTGCCTGGCACACTGAGCAGCTTAATACCGTGCACGGTAATTGTTCCAGTCCTGTCGGTTCCCTTTCCTTATCCAGATACGGACGCATCCAACCCGTCTCCAGCTCTGAGCAGCTCTCTAATGTTACAAATACAAGCTGCCTTTCCACCCTCAACCTTGCCACATCCTCTCTAACCTTGTCAAGAGAGGGTGGGCCTTCGTCGATGGGTGGATCAGCATCCGCCACCTGCAACCCAGCAACTGGAAGCTACCCACTTGGAGGGTCCGCCGGATCGCCTTTGATGACACCGGCCCCTGGGGAGGAGGGGATCAAAAGACAGAGGAAAGGCTCGAATCGTATATATAGGTTCTTGGATCACCGAGGAAGGGCTTGTATATCACAGAGGAAAGGCTTGAACAGTATGCAGCGAAGGAGGAGGAGGAGGAGGAAAGCATGCAATGTATTAATTATTTCCGGTGTTTTTGCAGAAGAGGAGGGGAATATGAGGAAAGGGAAGAGGATGAGCAGGGTTCGATGAAGGAGTGAGACAGGTATACAGTAGATGAGGAGGAGAGACAGGAAACATGGAAATGCAGGCAACAGAAAGCTTATTGGCTCATTACGAGGTTGCGCGCTCTGGTGCTCAATTTAATCTGTTCGACAGTCACTTGTTTTATGTATGTACAGCAGATGAAAGCACTTCTGTATTTAATTTACTCCTGACGCAACGAAATGACGGTCGATTCGATTTTTAAGTGAGTTGATGGTATTCGCATTTACAACTTGAGGGAAGATTAATATTATTTCAGTGGCGGATGACTCGAAGGAGAAAGAAGGCGGGGAGGAGGAAGACGAGGAAAAAATTAGATGAGGAAGAGGAAGAGGAGGAGCAGGAGGAAGAGGATTGAGGAGGAAACAGGAGAAGGGGAAGGGGCAAGGGGAGGAAGAGGAGGAGGACGAGAAGGAGGAGGAAGGACATCAGGCTATACAGACTTTTTGAACTAACAAGAAGGAGGAGGTGGAGGAGGAGGAAGACGATCAGGAGAAGAGGAGATCGTCCATTAAATGAGGAAGACGAGGAGGAAAAACACCGAATAAAAGGAAGAAGAAGAAGGAAGAGGAGGAAGACGAGGAGGAATAGAAAAAAATGGAGGAGTAATTAAGAGAAGGAAGAGACAAAGTAGGCGAGAAGGAGAAAGATGAAAGAGGAGGAGGAGGAGGAAGAGGAGAAAGAGAAAAACGACAAAAAGGAAGAAGAGGAGGAAGATGATGAAGAAAAAGAAGATGAAGGAGGAAAACAAGGGATGAGAAAAGATGAGAAAAACGAAGATAAAGAAAAGGAGGAGGAAGAGGAAGAGGAGTGAGATGAAGAGAAGTAGTTGGAGTATAAGAAAACAAAAAAGAACAAAAATTAGGAGGAGGAGGAGGAGGAATACAAGGACTAAGGCGAGGACGAGGAAGAAGAAGAGGAGGAGGAAGAGGGTGACAGACTACGAGTTATTTATGAACTATCTATTAATAACACTCAGAGGTCGCTGCCACCGCTATTACAACCTATAAAACACCCAAGAAGAAGAAGAAGAAGCTATCACACCCTACGTACACGAATATACGGGCACATTCTTAAACATATTTCGCCGCCCCCAGTAGGCCTACACATATTTGCCAAGGCTTTCGTAGGAGTTTTGCGGATTTCCAGGGGTAGTTTAAAGACCCTGGTGGTAGTTTGACCCTTCTTCTGTACCATGAACCTTAATAACAGGCTTTCGTAGGAGTTCTGCGCATTTCCAGGGGTAGTTTAAAGACCCTGGTGGTAGTTTGACCCATCCTTCTGTACCATGAACCTTAATAACAGGCTTTCGTAGGAGTTTTGCGCATTTCCAGGGGTAGTTTAAAGACCCTGGTGGTAGTTTGACCCATCCTTCTGTACCATGAACCTTAATAACAGGCTTTCGAAGGAGTTTTGCGCATTTCCAGGGGTAGTTTAAAGACCCTGGTGGTAGTTTGACCCATCCTTCTGTACCATGAACCTTAATAACAGGCTTTCGAAGGAGTTTTGCGCATTTCCAGGGGTAGTTTAAAGACCCTGGTGGTAGTTTGACCCTTCTTCTGTACCATGAACCTTAAAAACATATTCTTAAACATTTCGAAACCCCAGTACACACATATTTGCCAAGGCTTTCGTAGGAGTTTTGCGCATTTCCAGGGGTAGTTTAAAGACCCTGGTGGTAGTTTGACCCTTCTTCTGTACCATGAACCTTAATAACAGGCTTTCGAAGGAGTTTTGCGCATTTCCAGGGGTAGTTTAAAGACCCTGGTGGTAGTTTGACCCTCCTTCTGTACCATGAACCTAAAAAACATATTCTTAAACATTTCTAAACCCCAGTACGCACATATTTGCCAAGGCTTTCGTAGGAGTTTTGCGCATTTCCAGGGGTAGTTTAAAGACCCTGGTGGTAGTTTGACCCTCCTTCTGTACCATGAACCTTAAAAACATATTCATAAACATATTTCGCCGCCCCCAGTACACACATATTTGCCAAGGCTTTCGTAGGAGTTTTGCGCATTTCCAGGGGTAGTTTAAAGACCCTGGTGGTAGTTTGACCCTCCTTCTGTACCATGAACCTTAAAAACATATTCTTAAACATTTCGAAACCCCAGTACACACATACTTGCCAAGGCTTTCGTAGAAGTTGTGTGCATTTCCAGGGTAGTTTAAAGACCCTGGTGGTAGTTTGACCCTTCTTCTGTACCATGAACCTTAAAAACATATTCTTAAACATTTCGAAACCCCAGTACACACATATTTGCCAAGGCTTTCGTAGGAGTTTTGCGCATTTCCAGGGGTAGTTTACAGACCCTGGTGGTAGTTTGACCCATCCTTCTGTACCATGAACCTTAAAAACATATATTATATTCTTAACAGAAACCCCAATACACATATTTGCCAAGGCTTTCGTAGGAGTTTTGCGCATTTCCAGGGGTAGTTTAAAGACCCTGGTGGTAGTTTGACCCTTCTTCTGTACCATGAACCTTAAAAACATATTCTTAAACATTTCGAAACCCCAGTACACACATACTTGCCAAGGCTTTCGTAGAAGTTGTGTGCATTTCCAGGGTAGTTTAAAGACCCTGGTGGTAGTTTGACCCTTCTTCTGTACCATAAACCTTAAAAAAAACACTCATAACGCACTGACGGGCTAACGGACTCATGAATCAACGGACCAACGCAATCACGCACGCTCTGAACAGACTCACGAACGAAGATTGCGAAACGGGTTAAACACACACACGAAAACAACGGAATAACGAACACTAAAAGAATCACGGACGCACTAAGCAACTTCTACGCACGGATTAACGGGTTGGAAGGATGGATTTTAATGGACAGACTTCGCTAACGAACACACGGACGAAGAAAGGAATAGAAAACGAAAATAAAGAACAAGAACAACAACAAAAAACAGGAACATGAAGAACAAGGACAAGAAGAAGTACAGAATGAACAACAACAAAAAATAAAAACTGCACTGAAGCAAAACGAAAAGAAGGAAAAGAAGAAAAAGAAGAAAGATGAGGAGGAGGAGGAGAAGAAAAGTTGAAGATACCATTAATCTCAGGCAAGAGATTGAAGCTTCCTGTGGTCGTGGTGAGGTAGAGGTAGGATGGTGGTGGTGGTGATGATGATGGTGGTGGTGGTGATGGTGGCAGTAACATCCACATAAACATCCACTTCTAAGGCTTTAAATTGAATGATGTTTTGTGGAACCTTAAAAAAAAAAAAATGATAGTTATAGGGAATGACAGGAAGACAGGAAGGAAGGAATGACAGAGGAAGACAGGAAGAAAGGAAGGAAGGAAGGAAGGAATGACAGAGGAAGACAGGAAGGAAGGAAGGAAGGAAGGACAGAGGAAGACAGGAAGAAAGGAAGGACGGAAGGAAGAACAGAAGGAAGGAAGGAAGAACAGAAGGAAGGAAGGAAGGAAGAACAGAAGGAAGGAAGGAAGGACAGAACAAAGGAAAGAAGGAAGGAAGAAAGGAGGGAAAGAAAGAAAATAGAAAAGAATGAGAAAAAACAAAGAAAACAAAGAAAAATGAAAGGAAGCAGGAAGAAGTAAAAGAAGAATGAGAAGAGGAAGAAGAAGAAAAAGGGAAAATATGAAGAAAAAGAAGAAGAAATGAAAAGAAGAAGAATAGGCGATGAATTAGGATACATGACAAAAATTTAAGATATTCCAATGATAACAAAAAACAGAAAAATGAGCGTAAAACTGATAACAAATAAATAAATAAAAAAACAAATAAATAAATAACAGATAGACAAATAAATAAACATAATACAACAAACATCAACCCCAAAAATATTAACACACCAACATATGTACTAACAAACATCTTAAATATTGATTGATTAATATAACCTAACCTAACCTAACCTAACCTAACCTAACTTAAACATTACATTCATAGCCTAACAAACTTCAAACTCACTAATGTAGTTTTTTCTTCGAGTCAACTTGCTTAACTTTGTCTATTCACCCTTACCTACACACTAAAGTCATATCTCTCTCTCTCTCTCTCTCTCTCTCTCTCTCTCTCTCTCTCTCTCTCTCATTCAACTTTATCTAACTCGTCTATTCTCACATCCTGTCCCACAATTCGTTCGTCAATATCAACTTTTTTTTATCCTTAGTCTTTTCTATTTTTCCTTTCTCTAATATTTTTCTTCATCTCTCAATCTTTTCTGCTTGCTTGCTTTTTCCATCTCCCTTTTCTCCCTGTTATCTTCTACGTCATCACTTCCTCTTATTTGTTTTACTTTATATTTCTTCTCTTTTTCCTTCTTTTTTCCTTCTTTTTCCTTTATTCATTCATCTTTTTCTTCTCCTCCATCATCGTCTTATCATTCTTCTTCTTTTTCCTTTTTTGCGTTCTTCTTTTTCTTCCTCTTCATCATCTTTTTTTTCTTCTTTCCTTTTTTCTTTCTTTCTTTTTCGTCTTCTATTTCGTCTCTCTTTTCCATCTTCTTTTTTTCCTTTCTTTTTCCCCACCTCCCTTTTTTATCATCTTTTACTTTATATCTCTTTTCCTCCTTCCTTTTTTTCTCTTTCTTTCATCTTTTTACTTCCTCTCTCCTTTCCATTTCCTTTTTCCATCTCCCTTATTTCCTTTTTTTTCTCTTCATTTCTTTTCCATCTTCACTTTTCCATATTTTTTTCCTTTCGTCTTTTATTTCATCTCCCTTTTGCCACCTCCCTTTCTCTAATAATTTTCTTCATCTGTCTCTACCTTCCTTTTTCCATCTTTTTTCCCCTTATATCATTTATTTCATCTCCTTTCTATCTCCCTTTTTCTAATATTTTTCTGCATCTCTCATTTTCCATCTCTATCTCACTCATATATTCTCACATCCCTTATTACACACACTTCCTCTATAGGCCTACCCACTTTTCAATCTTCACAGTCGTCCTTTTTTTCTGCCTTCCTATGACCTTGTATTTCATCTTAAAGCTTATTGCAATCTTCCTCTGCGATATCCTATGTTTGTGTCTTATTTGTGTATCATCTCATAACTATTTCTCTCTTGGTCATTCTGTCCTGCTTCTATAACTGCAACAATAAACTACGGATCAATCAATCAATCAATCTCAACTATTCTAACCTCTGTCTAAGTTATTTTATTCCACTTCATTTCTGTTGTTTAATCCTCCTTTCCTACCCTTCCTGTGTTGTGGGAAGCTAAAATTGGTGCTGTGTCCCATATTGCTGCGGGAAGGGAAGGAAGGGTAGACTGACTGCTGTTTTGGGGTTGTATTAAGAGGAGAGATGCAGTGTTAACTATGCTGTGATGTGGGAAGCTGGGATTACGTTGGTGCTCTGTTGAGATTGCTGTGTTGGGATACAGTATGGGCGGAAAGGTTGAACGCACCACTGCCATCGCCACCACAGACTAAAAGATGAGAAAAGGGGTAAACAAGGGAGGCGAAAAAGAAAAATTAAGATGAAGTAAAAGACCAGAAGGAAAAAAAAAGGACATGGAAAAAGCGAGGCGGAAAAGGGATTAAATAAAAGATGAAAAGGGTTAAAAAAGATGGAAAAGATAATATTAATAATGGCACTCCCCTCAACAGACAAGCAATAATGAGATTCCCCCCAAAGACAGACTGCACAAAACAACATCCTCCCAAACACACACAGACAGAACAATGACACCCACATCCACACAAAACGATAATTAGGACCTTTTGTACCCACGCCCACACATACACACAGACAGACAGCCCTCACTCACTCCATCCCTACAATAACCTTGATCCACCACCGATGACTATTTCTTATTCTCGGCTGAAAAGACGATTCTAATGTACATCAAGGTATTCACTCGCTTGGTGCTTATATGTCTTGTACTTGGGGAGCTGGGTGTGTGCTGCTTGTCAACTGGGCTGGTCGGTAAATGGGTACTTGGGGAAGCCTGGGGAAGGTAAACTGTGGTAACCTGGATATCATGCTGGTTCTGTGTCAGGCTAAGAGTTCTCTCCCACCACAGGTTCAAAGGGACAATGGGACGGAGATGAAATATTTTAACCCTTTATTAATAACCAAAGAAATTCAGTAGTAATTAGTTTGCCGCCACGCACAGCAATAGCGTATGCTCCCAACTTTATCTTTACCTTACCTATTTTTATCTTATTTCAATCATAAATTCTAGTCTTATAAGTCTGTGTTCAGTCTGCGTCATTTCTTATGCTACTTCTGCTTCTCTATAGTACCTACCTCTGGGTGTTTTGCGGGGCTGCAATGTGTAACCACCGTGAGGGGGAGCTCGAGTGGTTCATATGATAATAATGATTGACTACACCACTCATCTCATCCTTATAAAGAGCCTGGATCCACCACTGAGGTCTTCAATGTGTGCCCCTGAACCAGTCTTTTCTTCCTTCTAATGATAGACTAACCCACTCACTCCATCCCTTCAGAGAGCCACAATCCACCACTGAGGTCTTCAATGTGTGCCCCTGAACCCATGATAGACTACCCCACTCATTCCATCCCTTCAGAGCCTGGATCCACCACTGAGGTCTTCAATGTGTGCCCCTGAACCCATGATAGACTACCCCACTCATTCCATCCCTTCAGAGCCTGGATCCACCACTGAGGTCTTCAATGTGTGCCCCTGAACCCATGACAGACTACCCCACTCATTCCATCCCTTCAGAGCCTGGATCCACCACTGAGGTCTTCAATGTGCCCCTGAACCCATGATAGACTACCCCACTCATTCCATCCCTTCAGAGCCTGGATCCACCACTGAGGTCTTCAATGTGTGCCCCTGAACCCATGACAGACTACCCCACTCATTCCATCCCTTCAGAGCCTGGATCCACCACTGAGGTCTTCAATGTGTGCCCCTGAACCCATGATAGACTACCCCACTCATTCCATCCCTTCAGAGCCTGGATCCACCACTGAGGTCTTCAATGTGTGCCCCTGACCCCATGATAGAATACCCCACTCATACCAACACTTCAGAGCCAGGAACCACCACTGAGGTCTTCAATGTGTGCCCTGAACCCATGATAGACTACCCCACTCATTCCATCCCTTCAGAGCCTGGATCCACCACTGAGGTCTTCAATGTGTGCCCCTGAACCCATGACAGACTACCCCACTCATTCCATCCCTTCAGAGAGCCACAATCCAACACTGAGGTCTTCAATGTGTGCCCCTGAACCAGTCTTTTGTTCCTGCTTCAATACAGATAGATTTCCAAACACAGGAGCCTTAGAACATCTCTCAGTTTCTGGCATGATCTGTGATGGGTATGTCCTTATACGGTGGATAGAGTGATGAGTGTTAACCCGGTAGCAGCGATGGGCCAAATTTGTGGCTTTACCGTGTAGCAGCGACGGGCCAAATTTGTGGCTTTACCGTGTAGCGAGCCAAATTTAGGCTTTACCGTGTAGCAGCGACGGGCCAAATTTGTGGCTTTACCGTGTAGCAGCGACGGCCAAATTTGTGGCTTTACCGTGTAGCAGCGAAGGGCCAAATTTCTGGCACCGTGTAGCAGCGACGGGCCAAATTGTGGCTTTACTGTGTAGCGACGAAGGCCAAATTTGTGGCTTTACCGCGTAATAAATTGTGGCTTTACTGTAGTAGCGACGGGCCAAATTTGTGGCTTTACTGTGTAGCAGCGACGGGCCAAATTTGTGGCTTTACCGTGTAGCAGCGACGGGCCAAATTTGTGCCATGATATAAACCCCCCAAAATAGATGATGCATAAACTGATCACAAATGCTTTGATATATATTATGAAATGGTTTGTGTGAGTGATGATTTTTCGCATTTTTCTAGCTTAGAGGGACCATTAAGAAACATGATCCCAGCTGGTACCGGATTAATTACTGGTGTTAATTCACTTTAGTTGACCTCGGCTACCACGGCCAACAGGAGTACTAAGGTGAATGTCTAATTAATCTCATGGTAACTTAACTTCTATGATAATTACCCCCAATAGTTAAGACTTACATTTGGCAGCAAACCAACACAAAACAGAAAAACAAATATGAGGCAACACACAAAGTTTATGCAATGATCTGTTTGAAAGTAATGGTTCTTCCAGGTGTATAACTGAAGCAGCCTTAAACCCTTTCTTTGATGCAATTACAACATACATAAAGGACAGTTTTCCCAAGCATGAGTTTTCAGTGTAAGGTTTAAATGGTCTTTGTGTGTGTATCTCTTCTTGGTGTACAATTGAAAGGGTCTTATATCTCTCCTGTAATAGAGTTAGGCCAGTATTACAAGAAACTTTCGCTTCTTACATCAGCCATTTCTAAAGGTCAAAGAGGGGGTCAGTCGGGTTCTAATGAGTGTTTCTTCAGGTTCACGGTACAGAGGAAGGGCCAAACTACCACCAGGGTCATAAAACTACTCCTGGAAATGCTCAAAACTCCTAGGAATGCCTCGTCAAATACGTGAACTTTGGCGACGAAATGTTTAGTGCTACGCCCCTTAGTCTTATGTTACTCCTACCATACAGTTACAACAGATTCTCAAGAGTAAGAGCCTTATAATATCATATAGTTTCCATGACGAGATTTGTATCATTTGCTTGAGTGTATAATCATGTGTGTGTTTTGCAGAAAGGGAAGAAAGAACTAAACCAAAGATACTAAAAAGGACAAAAATACAAATGCCACCCCACAAAGTAAAACCGTCAATGTATAAAAGAGTGATTTGTTTTGACTCTTTATTAACCCGGTAGCAGCGACGGGCCAAATTTGTGGCTTTACCGTGTAGCAGCGACGGGCCAAATTTGTGGCTTTACCGTGTAGCAGCGACGGGCCAAATTTGTGGCTTTACCGTGTAGCAGCGACGGGCCAAATTTGTGGCTTTACCGTGTACCAGCGACGGGCCAAATTTGTGGTTTTACCGTGTACCAGTGACGTTCAAATTTTTGCCATGATATAACCCCCCCAAAAATAGACGATGCATAAACTGATCACAAATGCGTTGATATATATTATGAAATGGTTTGCGTGAGTCATGATTTTTTTTCATTTTTCTCGCTTAGAGGGACCATTAAGAAACATGATCCCCGCAGCTACCGGGCTAAAGAAATAACAGCCAACAAGTCATTTCACCACATATCTAGAAACATTGACTACTGGGTTACTGCTTTCATTCCCAGTCTTAGGAGGGAATAGGGTTCTTGATGAGAGCAATGGGTAAATGATGATTGAATACCTTTTTTTATTTTGTAGCACAGTTAAAGAGAAGACAATGGATAAAGAAAAGGAAGAAAGGAGATTTAAAAAGGTAGACAAAAGAAAATGGGACAGAAAATTGAAAAAGTAGACAAAATATAAAAGAAAAAGTGTTGCTATACAGGTCTAAAAAAAAAGGACAGGAAATTAAAAAAAGTAGACAAAAATATAAAAGAAAAAGTGTTGTTACATACATGTCTAAAAAAAAAAGGACAGGAAATTAAAAAAAGTAGACAAAAATATAAAAGAAAAAGTGTTGTTATATACATGTCTAAAGAAAAGGACAGGAAATTAAAAAAAAGTAGACAAAAATATAAAAGAAAAAGTGTTGCTATACAGGTCTAAAAAAAAAAGGACAGGAAATTAAAAAAAGTAGACAAAAATATAAAAGTGTTGTTATACAGGTCTAAAAAAAAAGGACAGGAAATTAAAAAAAGTAGACAAAAGATCAAAGAAAAGTATTTGCTACATGCTTCTGAAAAAATAAGGATGGAAGATTTCAAAAGCTATAAAAAAGAGAAATCAATGTAGGTTCAAGTGCTTGCATTCTCTAACCCAGTATCATGTTTCTTAATGGTTCCTCTAAGCAAGAAAAATGAAAAAAAATCATCACTCACACTCGGAGTCACGCAAACCATTTCATAATATATATCAACGCATTTGTGATCAGTTTATGCATCATCTATTTTGGGGTTTTATATCATGGCAAAAATTTGGCCTGTTGCTGCTACACGATAAAGCCACAAATTTGGCCCGTCGCTGCTACATGGTAAAGCCACAAATTTGGCCCGTCGCTGCTACACGGTAAAGCCACAAATTTGGCCCGTCGCTGCTACACGATAAAGCCACAAATTTGGCCCGTCGCTGCTACATGGTAAAGCCACAAATTTGGCCCGTCACTGCTACACGGTAAAGCCACAAATTTGTGTCGCTGCTACGGTAAAGCCACAATTTGGCCGTCGCTGCTACATGGTAAAGTCACAATTTGGTCGCTGCTTACACGATGAAGCCACAAATTTGGCCGTCGCTGCTACGGTAAAGCCACAATTTGTGTCGCTGCTACACAGTAAAGCCACAAATTTGATAATCATTGCTACATGGTAAAGCCACAAATTTGGCCCGTCGCTGCTACACGGTAAAGCCACAAATTTGGCCGTCGCTACACGATAAAGCCACAAATTTGGTCCGTCGCTGCTACATGGTAAAGCCACAAATTTATTCGTCGCTGCTACACGGTAAAGCCACAAATTTGGCCCGTCGCTGTTACTACGGTAAAGCCACAAATTTGGCCCGTCGCTGCTACACAGTAAAGCCACAAATTTGGGTCTGTCGCTGCTACGATAAAGCCACAAATTTGGCCCGTCGCTGCTACAAGGTAAAGCCACAAATTTGGCCGTCACTGCTACATCGGTAAAGCCACAAATTTATTTGTCGCTGCTACACGGTAAAGCCACAAATTTGGCCCGTTGTTGCTACAGTAAAGCCACAAATTTGGCCCGTCGCTGCACACGATAAAGCCACAAATTTGACCGTCGATGTTACTACGGTAAAGCCATTAAATTTGGCCCGTCGCTGCTACGGTAAAGCCACAAATTTGTTACACGATAAAGCCACAAATTTGGCCCGTCGCTGCTACACGATAAAGCCACAAATTTGACCCGTCGATGCTACACGGTAAAGCCACAAATTTGGCGTCGCTGCTACACGGTAAAGCCAAATTTACGTCGCTGCTACACGTAAAGCCACAAATTTGGCCCGTCGCTGCTACAGTAAAGCCACAAATTTGGCTCATTGCTACATGGTAAAGCCACAAATTTGGCTCATTATTGCTACACGGTAAAGCCACAAATTTGGCCCGTCTGCTACACAGTAAAGCCACAAATTTGGCTCATTGCTACACGGTAAAGCCACAAATTTGGCCCGTCTGCTACACGGTAAAGCCACAAATTTGGTCTGCGGTAAAGCCACAAATTTTACGTCGCTGCTACACGGTAAAGCCACAAATTTATTACGTCGCTGCTACATAAAGCCACAATTTGGTCGCTGTTACACGGTAAAGCCACAAATTGTGCTGCTACCAGTTAAGGCCACAAATTTGGCCCATCGCTGCTACACGATAAACCACAAATTTGGCGCTGCTACACGGTAAAGCCACAAATTTGGTCACTGCTACACAGTAAAGCCACAAATTTGGCCTGTCACTGCTACACGGTAAAGCCACAAATTTGGTCGCTGCTACATGGTAAAGCCACAAATTTGGCCCGTTGCTACACGGTAAAGCCACAAATTTGGCCCGTCGCTGCTACATCGGTAAAGCCAAATTTATTCGTCGCTGCTACACGGTAAAGCCACAAATTTGGCCGTCACTGCTACACGGTAAAGCCACAAATTTGGCGTCTGCTACACAGTAAAGCCACAAATTTGTCACTGCTACACAGTAAAGCCACAAATTTGGCCGTTGCTGCTACGGTAAAGCCACAAATTTGGCCCGTCGCTTCTACATGGTAAAGCCACAAATTTGCCCGTTGTTGCTACACGGTAAAGCCACAAATTTGGCCGTCGCTGCTACAGTAAAGCCACAAATTTGGCCCGTCGCTGCTACACAGTAAAGCCACAAATTTGGCCGTCGCTGCTACACGGTAAAGCCACAAATTTGGTCTGTCGCTACACACGGTAAAATACAAATTTGGCCCGTCGCTGCTACACGGTAAAGCCACAAATTTGGCCCGTCACTGCTACACGGTAAAGCCACAAATTTGGCCCGTCGCTGCTACACGGCAAAGCCACAAATTTGGCCCGTCACTGCTACACGATAAAGCCACAAATTTGGCCCGTCACTGCTACACGATAAAGCCACAAATTTGGCCCGTCACTGCTACACGATAAAGCCACAAATTTGGCCCATCACTGCTACCGGGTTAACACTAGATAGAAAACTAAACTGAGGGAGATGACAATACTTTCACAGCATCACCTATGGACCAAACCCTGTGATGAATTGGACCCTCAAGGATACATCAACAGTCACTGGCTTAAGGGAAGTGCATGGATTGACATATGCTTGTTGTGTTACCATGTTATGCTGTTATGTTACCTGTTATGTGAAGAGGTCTGGGTGATGAGGATGGTGGTGATGATGGTTGTGGTGGTGAGGTACTGGTATGAGCGCATGTACAATGAGACGGCAAAACGAGCGATAGACTGTTGTTACTATTTATTTTGTTTATGTTATTTGTTATTAATAGGTCTGGGTGGTGGTGGTGGTGGTGGTGATGTGCACTGAGATATCAATAGAAAAGTGACAGACTGAGGAACAACTGATATGATGTTCTGACTAAGTTATATATTACTGAGAGAGGAGTGATGCCAGATATTCTAAACGTCTTATTAGTATTTATAAACAGGCATGTGGCTAGTCTGACTTTTGTATTCCATTTTTGAGATGTAGTTAATTAAAAGTGCTGGATTTCCATGGTGTTAAGTAGCAGTAGTAGTGGTAGTAGTAGTAGTAGTAGTAGTAGTAGTAGTAGTAGTAGTAGTAGTAGTAATAAACTAATAATAATAATAATAATAATAATAATAACAACAACAACAATACTTTCTCAGGGTATAGATGAAAGGGTTCACCAACAATATCAACATGTTTCTGTATAATAATGATTGATTGATTGATAGTTTATTGTTGCAGGTAATAATGTAACACAAGCTTTTATAATCTTGATGTACTGTGCTTTTCTTCCTTTGAAAATGTGTGAAAAGGGAGTTTACGTGACGAGAGCCAGGTCAGTAAAGCATTTTGGAGGGACACTATCAATAAATAAATGAATAAAGAAACAAAGAAATAACATATAAGGTTTTTGTGCTATATAGAGAATCAAGTTAGCTATTTCTTTGGGGGGTAAGCGCAAATTAACACTCGATCACTAGTTTTGGTCAGGGCTTAATTAAGGTGTGGAATGTTGGAGTTTGTGTTTCCCGTGTGGGTGGAACAATTACTATGTTGTTGGTGCAATATATCAAACAAACTCATTCCCTTCGCTGATAACATGTTTGACTCCTACACAGCAAAGGGTATTTTACTAAGCAATTAACTATTTCTGTGATTGTCTAACGTGAAATATTTGATAAACTAATTCCCTTCGCTGATAACATGTTTGACTCCTACACAGCAAAGGGTATTTTACTAAGCAATCAACTATTTCTGTGATTGTCTAACGTGAAATATTTGATAAACTAATTCCCTTCGCTGATAACATGTTTGACTCCTACACAGCAAAGGGTATTTTACTAAGCAATCAACTATTTATGTGATTGTCTAACGTGAAATATTTGATAAACTAATTCCCTTCGCTGATAACATGTTTGACTCCTACACAGCAAAGGGTATTTTACTAAGCAATTAACTATTTCTGTGATTGTCTAACGCGAAATATTTGATAAACTAATTCCCTTTGCTGATAACATGTTTGACTCCTACACAGCAAAGGGTATTTTACTAAGCGATTAACTATTTCTGTGATTGTCTAACGCGAAATATTTGATAAACTAATTCCCTTTGCTGATAACATGTTTGACTCCTACACAGCAAAGGGTATTTTACTAAGCAATTAACTATTTCTGTGATTGTTTAACGTGAAATATTTGATAAACTAATTCCCTTCGCTGATAACATGTTTGACTCCTACACAGCAAAGGGTATTTTACTAAGCAATTAACTATTTCTGTGATTGTCTAACGCGAAATATTTGATAAACTAATTCCCTTCGCTGATAACATGTTTGACTCCTACACAGCAAAGGGTATTTTACTAAGCAATTATAACTATTTCTGTGATTGTCTAACGTGAAATATAACATAAATTCTTCTTTTGAGATACATGGATTTAAATGTTTGGTGTATTTAGAGAGAGATAGACGAAAGGAAATAACAACAGAGAGAGAAATAAGAAGAATATATATACAAAATCCAAGAAGTAAAAAGAAGAAGAGGAGGAAGAATAATATTTAACAAGAAGAAAAAGAAAAAGTGTGTGTGTGTGTGTGTGTGTGTGTGTGTGTGTGTGTGTGTTATTTCACTATGCATATCCTCTTCTGACTTAGTGTGTGAATCATGAGAGGAAGAGGAAGAAGAGCAAGAGGAAGAAGAGGAGGAGGAGGAGAAGGAATAAAAGAGGAGACAGTATTAAAAGATGAAAAATAAAAAATAAATAAACTGACCATATTTATCTCTTGTATTCCCTTCCTTTATTATCTTTTCCTTCATTATCTTCCTTTACATTCTCCTTCCATACTTTGTTTTACTGATAATACAGAGAGAGAGAGAGAGAGAGAGAGAGAGAGAGAGAGAGAGAGAAGAAAATAAGAACAGAGAGATAAGGAGAAATATAATAAAAATCAAATAAGCAAAAAGGAAGAGGAAAAGAAGATCGAGGGAGGAAGAAGAAGAGAAGAAAGAATGAGAACGAGAAGAAAGACATAGAGAAAAAAATGAAAAAAGAGAAAAAACGATATATACAAAATCAAACAAGCAACAAGGAAGAGGAAGAGAAGAGGAAGAAGAGGAAGACGAGAAGGAAAAAGGAGAGAACGAAAAGAAAAATAAAGAGAAAAAAAGATATATACTAAAATCGAACAAGCAACAAGGAAGAGGAAGAGAAGAAGGAGGAAGAAGAATAAGACGAAAATGAGGAACAAACGATGAGGAATAGAGATGTTTTTGTGCTCCTTCAGAAATACATTTGTCCCTCTTAATAATCCCGTTTTCTCTTTGACATTCGCATCCAAAGAAAACGAGATAATAAGGGTGACTTTCTTATATTGTGGCTCAAGAGAAAATATGAAGAAAAGGTTAATACGGATGATACGAAAGAGGAGGAGGAGGAGGAAGAGGAGGAGGAGGAGGAGCAGGAAGAGGAGGAAGGATGGAAGATAACAGAAAAGAAGGAAGAATCAGGAGGAGGAGGAAGACGAGGAGGAGGAGGAGGGAGAAAGGAAGATAATAAAAAAAGACATTAGAAAGGAAGAGATATTGAGGCTAAAGAGAAAATTAAGAAGAAAAGGATCGAGCAGAAGAAAGGAAGAAGAATAAGATGAAGAAAAGGTAATAATGATGATGCGGAAGAGGAGGAGGAGGAGGAGGAGAAGGAGGAAGAGGAGGAGGAAGAAATGATGATAATGAAGAAAAGGATGAAACAGAAGAAAGGAAGAAGAATAAGAGAAGAAAAGGTAATAATGATGATAAGGAGGAGAAGGAGGAAGAGGAGGAGGAGGATCGAGGAGGAAGAGGATAAGGAGGAGGAGGAGGAAGAAATTATGATAATGGCGGTAGAAATGGAAGTAGATGAAAACAAGGAAGAAAATCATGGTGAAATATAAGAGGAAGAAATTATAATAAAGAAGAGGACGAAGAAGACTGATGATGATGATGAAAAATGTCATCCCCCGAGTGTTTAATTTTTCTCTTTTCTATTCTCCAACATTACCTCTGCGTGTATCGAAACACACGAGAAATTAATCAAGACCAGGAGGGGGTATTCGCCGGCTGCCTGGGAATTGAACCCGCGACCAGCGTGACGGGAGAGCCACTCCTTACCGAGTCGGCCAAAGAGGTACCCCACTCGCCAAGTGGGTTATGGGAGGCTTCCTTATCAGGCCTAGTCGCCGCACTACACGGCTTTCCCCCCTATGTAGATTAATTTATGTGTGTTGACAATGTCCCTTTGAGACATAACTCCACAATGTTCCAATATTCCCATTTTTCTATTAACCTCGGAGAGCATGGGCCATCCTGCCTGTTATCCCTTAGGGAAAACTCAACAGAATTGCAGGAGAGGATGCCCTCCGCTATGCCACCACTGTCATGCCCCGAGAGTTTAATTTTTCTCTTTTCTATTCTCCAACACGACCTCTGCGTGTATCGAAACACACGAGAAATTAATGAAGACAAGGAGAGGGTATTCGCCGGCTGCCTGGGATTGAACCCGCGACCAGCGTGACGGGAGAGCCACTCCTTACCGAGTCGGCCAGAGGTACCCCGCTCGCCAATTAAGTGGGTTATGGGAGGCTCCCTTATCAGGCCTAGTCGCCGCACTACAAAAGAGAAAGTAAAGAAGGGAGAAGGAAAGGAAGAAGACAAGAAAGATGAAGAAAAAGAAAAAAAGAAGAAGAAATGATGATGAAGAAGAAAAAGAAGCAACCACGTATATCATTAAAACTTTGTGGACTAACTTATTATATTAAAAGAGAAGAAAAGAATATACTTGCAGGAATAAAGAAAACCTTATCTGAATATTGGCTTCTCTCTCTCTCTCTCTCTCTCTCTCTCTCTCTCTCTCTCTCTCTCTCTGACCTTCATTTGCGGAAAACAAGATAAATAGATATAATATAAATAATTAGGTAAAGAAAAGGAAAGAAATTCAGGAAAACGAAAATAACGAGAGAGAGAGAGAGAGAGAGAGAGAGAGAGAGAGAGAGAGAGAGAGAGAGAGAGAGAGAGAGAGAGAGAGAGAGAGAGAGAGAGAGAGACATGACTATGAATGGGAGAGGGCGTGGGCGACTGATTGCACAGGTGTGGAGGTGAATGAACAGGTGTGTGCGAGGGAGGGAGGGGGGAGGGAGGGAGAGGAGGAGAGGAGGAGGAGGAGAGGAGGAGGAGGAGGAAGAAGAGGGAGGGAGATGTGTAGGTGTTATGCATAATTATGTATGGGAATGTTGAATAAATAAAGAGAGGAGGAGGAAACAAGAAGAAAAATGATAGAAAAGAGGAAAAAGGATATACTAAGAAGATAAGAAGGAAAAAATGGAAGAAAGGAGACGAAACCGAAAAAGAAATGACAGTAATAATAATAATAATAATAATAATAATAATAATAATAATAATAATAATAATAATAATAAAAAACTGAGTTAACCCGTTTGTTACATAATCATTTAGGGAGAGAGAGAGAGAGAGAGAGAGAGAGAGAGAGAGAGAGAGAGAGAGAGAGAGAGAGAGAGAGAGAGAGAGAGAGAGAGAGAGAGGCGAGGGAGTGGGAGGCTAACATATTTACATAGATATATTCAGACCGCACAGACACTAAGGTCGAGAATAGGTGGTCCAGCCTAAGTATTATCCAGACAGCATTTCTACCTTAGCGAATAATCAAGGCGAAGGGAGTGGTGGTAGAGTTTTCTTTTAAATGAGTCAATTGTGTTGCGCTGAACCACTGGAGGCGGGAGGTTACTCTATTCTCGTATAAGAAGTCAACATTGTTAGAGAAGAAAAAATATTGTGATTTGAAATTATGTTTACACCTAGGCCCCGCGCCATTATTTCTCGTTCGGAACGTGTCATTGATCATAAACAATTTGGATTTGGCCACATTCGCAAAACCATTGAGTATTTTGGAACATTCACTCAGTTTTCCTCGGAGGCGGCGACGTTTCTCAATAGGGAACAGATTATGAGTTGAGAGTCTTTCGTCGTAAGTTTTTGCGCAAGAAAGGGATCCCTATCTTTGTTGCCCTACGTTGAACATCTTCGAATTTAACAATATGCTTCGCGTGGTGGGGAGACTAAAAGTGTGCCGCGTAATCCAAATGGGGTCTGACTAAACTACTGTAGGACAAGGGAAGTATTACATCTTTACTCTTGAATGAGATGTTTGAGAAGTTTCTCTTATGAAGCCCGGCCACCCTTCTGTTCGCTTTGTTTGCTGCGTCGATGCATTGCTGAAAATTTGAAGTTTGACGCTATTTTGACACCCAGCTCCTTGGCACACTCAACAATTTTGAGTTTCACGCCCTGCATTTCGTAATCAAACCTATTATTTTATTTTCTAACTTGAAGAACCTGTCACCTATCTATATCAAAGGTCATCTCCCATCTATCAGACCTAGCCGAAATTTTATGCAAATCTTCTCGGAGATTTTGTCTGCCTTGGTTAGTTAAGTCAGTGGTTCTCAAACTTTTCTGGCTGCAATGACTGATCTCTACTTTATTAAAGATCAGGGGCCGTATACTCAAAACACGCCTTGTCGACGGGCGCCAGTTGACAAAAGGCACCAACGGCGCCTTTTGTTTCGGCTGGATCCCGATACACAAACATTTTCAAAGGCGCCATTGGCGCGCCGAATCACTGAAAAGCGGAATTTCCCTCAAAGGCGCCTTTTCACGAGTCAAGCTATTACAGCACCCGTGACAACTGTGGTTTTAGAGGTGTGAGCCAATCACGCAGCACGGTCCGCAGCTGACAGGCACGGCACCAACGAGTGGAGAGAACATTCTAGAGTCCTCGCACGGCGCGGAGGGAGAAAACGTGCAAATACAAGTGAGGGCGAGAAGTATGCGTGTTGAGAAGCACTTTTGAAGTGGTGTTACTGATTTAGTGGTGATATGTTACTCATTATATATAATAATCAAGTTTATCAGCACAATTAGTTAATAATTATGTAATAGGCAACTAAAAGTGATAATACGTCACGCATTTCGTGGTAATTGATTACTGAGTCAGTGGTAATAGATTAGTAATATTGCATCAACAAAATATTGATTTTGTAGTGAGTTACCCAAGTGGTGATAGGTTACTCAGATCAGATAGTAACATACTATCAAGTGATACTCAGATTTACACAGAAACCTTGACAAAAGTCTGTTCCGTACACTTTAGGTCACATTAACACCTTTGAGCTTGTGTAAATAATGCACAATCAGTACGTAGCCTGATGCTCGGCAGTAAGCACACTCCCGCGAGCCCCCGTCTATACTAACACCATCGATTGTTCTAGCTACTGAAGTAACGTGACTCCATTTACTAGCCCATTATGGTGCTACTTAGAGTCCACCTCACAGTGAGTGGATAAAACAGCATTGTATAACTGTTCATGAGTCACAACTCAAAATCCCTAGAAATCATTCAAAACTCCTTATTTGATCAGGTAATATAAGTTTACTATGGTGCTGCCACCCAGTAATTTACTCTTGAAATGATGTGTTTCACTCAAAAACAAGTTCTGAGTTTGTATTTCATGTAATTGTGAGCTAGGAGACGGGCGTTCTCCTCCACTGACTGGCGACAAGGCGCCTTTGCCTCCTCAACGGCAGCTCCGACCCTACCATTCCACAGACACTTACGAGCCTTGCTTTCTTAGACGGCACCGTCCAGCCGAGCTTTGGTGTATGCGCCTTTCGGCGATCGGCGGTGCGGAAAGGCGGCGTTGCCACGAAAGGCGCCTTTGAATGTTTCGACTTTGCGGCCCCTGAGTCTTGAGGGACCCCACTGGTGACCAATTTGCGAGCCATTGATGTACTTTATCTTCAAAACTACGTTGCTTAATTTCATATAGTAATTTATGGTGTGGGACTTTATCAAACGCCTTTTGAAAATCAAGATAAACTACGTCCAGAGATTTGTTACTTAGTAAGCCGAGAAGAGGTCGTTGCAAAAAGTTAGTAGGCTACGCAAACAGGATCTCTTGTTTGGAAAGTCGTGTTGTGAATCCTTAATTACTGAGTGGCTTTCAAGGTAACTCACTCTTTTGTCT
>NC_066527.1:20636409-20638909 GCF_024679095.1 Eriocheir sinensis | reverse complement strand
AACACAACAACCTCTACGAAAGCCTAACCTAACCTAACCTGCTCTACCCATGGAAATACTAACTACTACTACTACTATCTACTTTTTTTAACTTGCATTCTCCTTTCCCGCCAGAGAGAGCGAGAGAGAGAGAGAGAGAGAGAGAGAGAGAGAGACACAGTCATGGCACCTCACGCCCTCTAAAAATCAATACACACACACACACACACACACACACACACACACACACACACGTTTTCCAAGCATCATTGATTAGCCTAATTGAGAGAGAGAGAGAGAGAGAGAGAGAGAGAGAGAGTATCTAGTTATAAGGAAAAATAAGTAAAATTATCGAGAAGTCTCTCTCTCTCTCTCTCTCTCTCTCTAATCTCACCCTATATAGATAAGACCTAACCGGCTCAATACGCAACACACACACACACACATACACTCTTTACTGTTTTTTCCGATAATACTTTTAATATTGATGGAGATAATTTTAGATAAGAGAGAGAGAGAGAGCAGTTGCCTCACACCGCACAGCTTTCTCTATCGCATTTGGAAGAGGAAAAGAGAAGCGAAAATTACCCAACAAGAATCATCAAATAATTATCGAACGAGGAAAATGGGAAACAAATTAGAGGGAAAAAGATAATGAGATAATGAGGGAAAGAAAGGAAGGAGAGAGAGATAGGAAGAGAGGAAGGGAGGGAGAAAAAGATAGCTACAGACAGACGGATGGGGGGAAAGAAACAGAGAAACAGGAGAGAAAACAGAGAAGAGGGAGAGAAAGGGAGGAAAGAGAGAAAGGAAGAGAGGAAGAAAGGAAAATACAGACAGACGGATGAAGGGAAATACAGAGAAACAGGGAAACGAGAAAAGGAAATAAAAGAAAGTCGAAAAAGAGGGAAAGAAAGGAAGGAAAGAGAGATAGGAAGAGAGGAAGAAAGGAAAATACAGACAGACGGATGAAGGGAAATACAGAGAAACAGGGAAACGAGAAGAGGAAATAAAAGAAAGTCGAAAAAGAGGGAAAGAAAGGAAGGAAAGAGAGATAGGAAGAGAGGGAAAGAATGGTAGATTGACGGCTGAAGGAAAAGAAATAGACAAACAGGGAAAAGAGAAAGGAAACAGGAGAGAAAACAGAGAAGAGGGAGAGAAAGGAAGGAAAGAGAGATAGGAATAGAAGAAGAGAGGGAGAAAAAGATAGCTACAGACAGACGAATGAGGGGAAAGAAACAGAGAAACAGGGAAACGAGAAAAGGAAACAGAGAAGAAGGAAAGAAAGGAAGGAAAGAGAGATAGGAAGAGAAAGAGAGAGAGGGAGAGAAGAAAATAAAAATACAGACGAAAGACAGAAAAACAGGGAAAAGAGAAAAAGGAAACAGGAGAGGAAACAGAAAAGGAGGGAAAAAGAAAGGAGGGAGGGAGGGAAAGAAGGAAGGATAGACAGACAGCAAAATAAAGACGAAAAGAAAGAAAAAAAAGAAAGGAAGGAAGATGAAGAGAAGGAAATAAACAGAGAAACAGAGAATGAGGGAAAACAGGAAACAGACAGACAAACAGACAGAGAGAGGGAATGATAAAGAGAGAGAGAAAGACAGACAGACAGACAGACGGAATGAAGGTAGAAAAAAATGAAAAAGGGGAAGAGAAAGACGGAAAAAGGAGGAAAATGAGAAACAGGAAATGCAAGAAAAGAAGAGGAAAGAAAGATCGAAGAAGGGAAAGGAAGACAGACAGAGAGGAAAGAGGAGGAAAGAGGAGGAAAAGAAAAACAGGAAATGAGAGAAAAGATGAGGAAAGAAAGATGGAAGAAGGGAAAGGAAGACAGGGAGGAAAAAGGAGGAAAATGAGAAACAGGAAATGCAAGAAAAGAAGAGGAAAGAAAGATCGAAGAAGGGAAAGGAAGACAGACAGGGAGGAAAGAGGAGGAAAGAGGAGGAAAAGAAAAACAGGAAATGAGAGAAAAGATGAGGAAAGAAAGATGGAAGGAGGGAAAGGAAGGACAGGGAGGAAAGAGGAGGAAAAGAAAAACAGAAAATGCAAGAAAAGAAGAGGAAAGAAAGATCGAAGGAGGGAAAGGAAGATAGACAGGGAGGAAAAGAAAAAAAAAAAGGAAAAGAAAGAACAAAAAGGAGGAGAAACAGGAAAATAAAGATAGAAATGACTTTAAAGGTGAATTTCCTGTTGTTGTTTTTTTTCGTTTTATTTAAAGTTTTGTTTCATACCCTTTTAACTAATTTGCTTTTTTGTTGTGTTTTTCTACTTATTTCTACTAGTGGTTTTTTTTTTCTACTTGATGGAATAACGTGGAAGATCAACCTATTATTTCTTTATTTCATTTATTTATCTTATTTTCTTATTTTCTTTCTTTATTCTTTTTATCTCGTGTGTTTTTTTTCTTTCTTTGTTGCTCTCAAGGATTTTAAAGATGAATTTCCTGTTTTTTTTTCGTTTTTTTACAAGTTTTATTTACACCCTTTTAACTAATTTGCTTTTTTTGTTTTTTTTTTTACTT